>NC_085017.1:26687131-26909631 GCF_963854185.1 Sardina pilchardus | reverse complement strand
GCGCATCCGCAGGGGCCAGTACTGCCTGCCCGAGGGCCTGTCCGCCAAGGCCCGGTGCCTGCTGCGCAGCCTGCTGAGGAGGGACCCCGCCGAGAGGCTGACCGCCGCCGAGGTGCTCATCCACCCGTGGCTGAGCCGGGGGGGCCGAGACGAGGACGCGGCCAGAGGCGGGGAACAGGAAGTCAGCCCCACGGACCAGGCAGTGCCCTCCACAGACTCAGAGCCAGAGGACAGTAACCTCTTCCTCTAATGGACCCCGGGGCATTGACGCTCTTGTTGTTTTTGTTTTTTGTTTTTTTCGCCCCCAAAGACTCATTGTTTTGGACCAAAACATTTTCTGATTCTGAAGCATTGCTTTGGAATTGTTTCTTTATTGTTGTCGTCGGGTGTTTTTTTGTTGTTTTGTTGTGGGTACTTAAGTATTCACTTGTGCCCTCATGCGCGATGTACTGTAGGGTCTGTGGTTGTTTTAAGGGCATTCAAGCGTATGTTCAACCAGTGTGTGTGTGTGTGTGTGTGTGTGTGTGGAGAAGAAGTCATTCGGTGCTAATGAACTGCTCGCTCTTAGAGCAGCACACACACACACACTTAAACACACACACAAACACACACACACACACACCACACTTTGGGAGTCTGAGGAAAAATGAAGAATAACTCGCCAATGGGGGAAAAAGAAGGAGAGGAAAGCTCTAATGTCAAGCTGCAGGATTGCTGTGATGACTCACACACATCAGGCCAGACCTCAGGATTCACAACACATTAGCTAACACACACAGACACGAGCACACATTTCAGGCCAGAGGCTATAACTGACTCTTTCTCGCACATACACACACACACCACTGCTGGGCCATGGCTCATTCAGCACAGAGAAACAGCGTGTGTGGTTCTTTATGTTTGTGCATGAGCACTCACACTGTAACGTTCTAGATCAGGTTCGCCACATGTTCACCTCAACCTTTACACCTCTCTCTCTCTCACTCCTTCTCACTCACTCTCTCTCCTTCTCTCTTTCACTCTCTCTCCCTCTCTCCTACCCTCTTTCACTCTCTCTCTCCCTCTCTCCTTCCCTCTTTCACTCTCCTCTCCTTCCCTCTTTCACTCTCTCTCTCCCCCTCTCTCTCTCCCTCTCTCTCTCTCTCTCTCCCTCCTTCTCTCTTTCACTCGCTCTCTTTCTGTCTCTCATCCTGCAGTGTTAAGTAGTGCTCGAGGGGGTGGGGGGTGGGGGGGGAGTTGTCGTGTCATGTGTCGTGCCCTTCACTGACACTTTAGGCACGAGGGGCTATTAGCCATCCACTAGCTCAGCTGATAGCACGCTGCTGCCATCCCCCCCCCCCCCTCCTGCCGTAACACAAGACCCCATTCAGCTGGACCCCCTCCTGAGTAGCCTAGCAGTTACACATGGCATTGCATCTATACATAGTGTTAGCGATTAGCTGACCATGGTTTTAGAGTGATAGTTATAATTAGCGATAACAGATTGCAATTACAGATTGATGGCGTCGGCGGTGAAAGGCAGGCGGCATAGGACATGTTGCCACGTATATAGCATGTTCACGGTAGCAATATTTTAGCACAGCGAGAGCAGACTCGAGGACAATCTGCCAGCTACACGGTTCATGTCGAACAGCCAGTGAACAGAAGGCTTCCTGATCTCCTGGAGTTGTTGTGTGTTGTTGTCTCATCCTCCCATTTATTGTACCTCGGCCTTGAACTTTGTGTTTGTGTTTCAATTACTGTAAGTAGGCCATACAGCCTACAGATTCAGGTGAGGTGCAATGTGAGAAGCCTTGTGACTCAACACCTTGGCGTTTCAAGAGAGAGAAAGTAAAGGGAGGGAGAGAGAGAGACAGACAGACATCTGGGAATGGTTTGTGTCGGTGTGCATGCGTGCTTGTGTGCTTGTGTGTGTATGTGTGTGTGTGTGCGTGCGTGCGTGTTTTGTACTTTCACTCTTCACAAACCCCACCGTTACAGGCCGACTGTGTTATGAGTTACCAACCAGAAGCTCTCTCTTCCCCCTCCATTAAGAGCAGTTGCACATCAGATGTAATGAAAAGGTATTTCCTGTTTGTGTGTTACTTGTTCTCTGAAAAGCCTTTTAGCACAAAAATGCATTTTCTCTGACAGGACGAACGTTGCTAAAAATGGCAGATGATTACAGCTCATAAATGATACTGACATTAGTGCACAAAGTTCATTTTGCACTGTGAATTATGTATTTGTGACCGAACCTCAAGGCTAAACCCAAAAGGTTAAATGGGGGGGAAACGTTCATTGTGTAAATGAAAACCATGTAAATACTGTTCTTGTATATTAAAGCTCGGTGGACAAGCAAAACAAAAAGTAAAGATCATTTTTTGCATACTTCATTTGTCAGTCTCGTCTTCACTAAGCACATTAATGCACGCGCACACTTTGAAGAGAGCCGTAAAGCACAGGAGGGAAGTGACCCCCTGGTTAGTACAGAAATCTGTGACTTCAGCCGTGACCTTCTAATTAAGTCCAAAAAACATCCTGCTTTCCAAAAGGACCTTGGGGGGAAGTGCTTTAATAGTGCACTCAGTCCTTGCTCTCTCTCTCTCTTTCTCTCTCTCTCTTTCTCTCTCTCTCTGTCTTTCTCTCTCTGTCTCTCTCTATCTGTCTTTTTCTTTCTCTCTCTCTCTTTCTCTGTCAGTCAGTCAGGTTTTAGGGAGTGCAAACAAAGGCTTTCTGGCTCGTAAGGGCAGGTATCTCTTCCCACCACCTATGAAGTCACAGGGCCTTGCATAAGCAGCTGATTAAGACTGGATTAGCTATCAACAGGCTATAGCTGAAGCAGCTACGTTTCTGGACTGGCGCCAGGGAGCATCGCACGCCACCACTGCAACTGCCTGATGACTCACTGCTGTCGGATGACGTAAAATAGTCCCCCCCCCCCCCCCCCTCCCCTTCTCCACACACACTCTCACACACACACACCTCCTCTCTACACACCCTTGGATGTACAGTATGTGTCTGTGATCTTGTGTGCATATTTATTTCAGAGAGACAAAGACAGAGAGCCAAAGCGAGTGTATGTAAATTGTCAATGTAAAGATATTTACAAGGAATGAGAGGAGAGGCAAAGCGCTGGCTTTCTTTCTCACACCCACTGCTGTTCACCTCCACGGTCACTGCTCATGTAAGGGCTCTGGAATCTTGCACCAGACATCACAAACGGCTGTGTGCTTTTCAGCAACTAAATCCCTGTTTGTTTTTCTGTCTATCCATTTGTCTGTCTGTCATGTGCAATAAGGAATAGTGACGTGGGGTGTATCCAGTGTTTCTGGTTGACTCCTTCATAGAGATTTAATAAGGGAAGCGGAGATGTGAGAGGAAGTCAGTGATCCCTGCGACCAGTGGCTCTGAGACCAACACAGTGTCCACAGGAAATGGACCAGATTGTCCAGTGCTGTGGGCAGTGCAGAGATGGGGGCCTTGTTCTGTGCTAATTTTAGTAGCAGGATATTCTCATAGCTCTGTCAATCACACGCTCCAAAATAAATCCAATCATTTCAGACAAAAGTCATTTGCTGCAAGTCAAAGAAGACACTGATGGATTAACATTAATATTCCTAAAGCAAATAAATACTGTTTTCATTTAGCTGATTAGTCACTAATGTGATCTCACCGGTAAATTAACAGGTGGGTCAAGAAGCTAGCTTGGGAACACATAGCTGAAGATGAGGGGGAAAGGCATTAAAGAAATCCAGGCTTTAAAAGTTGTGTTTTGAGGGTTAGACTCTCTCCAAATGAATCCAACTGAATATAGCCTGTGGCGTTTTGCAAAAACAAAAACATTGCATTGTGGTGCTTTGACTGTGCATACAGACTGTAACTGAATTTGCTCACACATACCATGTGATTTCTTGAGGCAATTATCATACAGCCACGGCATTAATTTAATTAATGTCAGGATCATCAAGGGCCGATCACATTATAGACGGCATGCGCTGCTATCACCGCTAGGTTGCTCTTGGTTGAGATTTCTATGATTTTTGTTGCTGTTACCGCTCCTATTTCTATGGTTACTGCTGGGCTCCGCGCAAAAGACCATTCACTTACAGCGCGCCGCGGTCAAAGTTCAACATATTTCAACTTTGACCGCGGTACGCGCAACAGCGGCAAAGCGCCAAAATGCCGCCGGCGCTGCGCTTTGCTGAGCACAGCGGCAGACCCGTTTTTGCGCTCTCAACCCATTGAAATGAATGGGTTTCATAGCGCATGCCGCCTGTAATGTGATCGGCCCTTGAAGCAACAGAATATTATTTAGCTCTATTGCAGCACCCAAACGAGCCACTAGAGGGCAGCATTTACATGACTATGACAGCAAGGTTAGAGTCATCAGCCTGAATGTAGTAAGGTTCAGCTCAATTGAACCAAGAACACCAAGAAGCTTTGACCATTAGGATTTTCACTTCCCTGCAATCTCAACCTCACCAATGATTCAGAATGCCAATTTTCCTCTTTTCCCCGGGAAATTCTGTAACATAACAAAATTACTTATCTGAAGCATTTGAAGTGACAGTCATCAGTCAGACACATCCATTTGATCACTTCAAAACTTACATTTAATGTGTTCCCTCCAGAAACTCCACCTCATAATATTACATGTTAAGATTTAAACTCCCCTTCCTGATGTTTGTAGAACTGAGTTTAGTGTAGACTGCATGGTTTTAATGCTGACCAATCAGTTTTAATACTACATCACATTGTCACATTTCTTCTGTTCTGAATTTACCTCTGAAAAACTAAAACACAAAACAAGAGACTTTTGTTCCATCTCCCACTACATTTTTTGCATTACTCGTACAGTAGAAGTACTGTACTGGAGTACTGATCTGAGCATGGATTTATTTTATTGTTGGCTAATTAGAGGTGAAGGACAGCAGATCTCCTAATCACTGTTCCAGCTTTTCTGAAAAGGCCCTTTGTCCAGAGAAAGCAACATGTTACAAAGAGAATGTTGTGACCAAAGCAAAGCTAATCTTTTAATAAACTTATGCGAAACATGGTTGGAGGTGTATTTTCTCTCTCTCTCTCTCTTGCTCTCCCCCTCTCTTTCTCTCTCTCTCTCTCTCTCTCTCTCTCTGCTCCCAATTCTGTCAGGTCTGAGAGATTTAACTCTTCATCCTTCATCCCTTTCTCTCTGGTTTGTTGTTTTTGTCCCTTTTTGAGGCAGGGGCCTTGTAAAACGCAGCGGAGCCATTTGCGGGGATAATGTGAATGTCAGAGTAATTTCTCGGTAATCTTCCCACTGCACAATGCTCTCACTCCTCTCCCACTACCCAGCACTCCCCACACTTAATGGATCACAGACTAACATGACGGCGTCCATGAAAGCTTGTGAGGTACATTTTTCCACTGCCGGTCCATTTGGAACATTTACAAAAGAATAAAAAGATAAAAAAATATAGATAAAAAATAATAAATTGAATGATTTCTTTTCAGGTCTACGATGTTAGCACACTAAATAGAAATGCAGCAAAACCTTGAACGCATTTTTCTTTTTGCAGGGCTGCTGTTCTATTCTTGACTTTTCATTCACCCTGATGTGCTTTCATGTGGCCAGCTGTGCCACAAATGGCCCTCTCGGAGCCTGACAACCTGTTCCTTCTCAACCACTGCCAAAACTTTTCGGAAGCAGCAGACGCACTTCCACAGAGAGAGGCGGGGGGGAAAGAACAACATGTTCGTCGCACTTAAAACAAGCTGAACAAGATATCTGGAGAACAGAAGGAAAACAAAAAAGAGGATGCCGCCTGCCTCCGTGCCAGTTTAATGATGCTAAAGGGACAAGTTGAGGGAGTGTTGATGTTGGCACTGACAGACGCACGCATGCGGGCGGATACAGCAGCAGCAGCAGAGGGAAAAATTCAGCCCTCGCAGCCAAGGCATGAATGAGCCCAGAGACATCGCAGAGCCAAACAACAGATTGAAGACTGAGAGGGTGCTGAGAGGGTTCGTGTCTCTGCAAGACAGTGATGGACTACAGGTTAATGTTTGGGGAGGTATTTCGGAATGGGGACGGAATACAAAAGAGCCGGAAAATCTGGAGATTGACCCACTTATTCACATGCAAATTCCCAACCAGCATTTTTCCCGAGCAAAAAAACCCCATAACAACCCAAAATACCCATCCATTCAGCGTCTCCTGAAAAGGGTTTTAATGGTATAAGTCCCCCTCCCTTGAAAAGCTGCAGCTAGGTCTCCAGTATGTTTGGAATCAATGCAGGGGATAGCATGCATTCACCAGGCCCCACCGTGCATTATAAAAGGCCTGTGAAAGTGTCCACTGACCAGACTTACTAGATTAGATTCTCGACCCATAAAGCCCCCTTGTGGTCCGCCTAAAACTCCAGGATCAGTTGTCTCAGCAACGGCGCTGGCTGCTCCTCTCGATGCCCCTGTGAGGGGGGGGGACGCAGGAAGAGTGCTTCCCCAGATCACAAGGCCCTTGGAAGAGGGAAGAGGGAAAGGAACGAGAGCTCTTTGCGACGTTGAACAAGGAAGATAAGGCATATAGAGACGATGTAGAGACTCGGAGATGGTGAGATGGTGAGAGAGAGAGAGAGCGCTTTGACATCCTCACTGTCTTCATTCAGCCCACACAGATCTGTAATCCATGATATTATTCTGTCCACTGACAACACTCCGTTGCTACAGGACTGAAAGCCTTCTTGGGCTGCTGTGAGGGAGGCCGCGTCTCCCGGAGAAAGGCTGGTGTGGGGGCTGTGGTATAGCAACGGCTCGGATTGAATATTCCCCCTTGACAATGAATGTCACAAGCACACACACACACACGCACGCACGCACACTCTCTCTCTCTCTCACACACACACACACACACACACACACATACACACACACACTCATACACACACTCAGACACACACACACACTCACACACATACTCAGACACACTCACTCACACACACACACACACACACACACTCAGACAGACACACACACACACACACACACACACACACACACACACACACACACACACACACACACACACACACACACACACACACACACACACACACACACACACACACACACACACACACACCACACCACACATAACTGCATACCCACCAAACACCAAACCTCTCAGCACCAAGCTGTTTAATAGACTAAGGAGAGAGGGGAGACATGCAGGCAGGGACTCCAGAGGAGCTGGACTTTTCACCATTTCCAACTCCATACGCATAGCGTACAGGCTTAGTGGAGTTAGTCGGCATAAGCCCCTCAGAAGCTTGTACTGTGCACACGACAAGTAACATTAGCTGCCCCCACTCCTGGTCTAAGCAGGTTATTCATTTTCGAAAAACACTCTGTACACACACACTGTCAACAGATTTTTTTTTAAACCACTAAAAATAACTTCTAAAGGAAAACCAATTTACATTTCTTCATTTACTACACACCTGTAAGCAAATTAACTTGCAAGTGAAATCGAGTGCGGTGGAAGTGAAAAGGTATTGAAAGGGGAAAAAATGTAATGAGGGTGGTATGATTGAGTTCTCAATTTGACCAAACTAAAGTACTGAGTCATGGTGGAGAGAACGGAGGGCGTTCAATAATTTAAAAAGTTGCCGAGCTACAACACTAATGTGGAGGGAAAAAAACAGACAGTTTTTCTAGCAGGAGGGGGGTGGGTGACGGAGAAGGTGGGGGGGGGGGGGGGGGGGGGTGTTTGCAGAATTCATTCCCCCATCAAAGAGTCTGTGCTGAGACGCCATGACAGCGATGGCAATGGCGTTTGTTTACACATGGAAGGAACCGCTTTCAGCTGCCCTTTCAACTGACACGTGGCCCCATGTCACCAATCACAGCAGAAAGTCATCAGCACAAAGAGTATTTAAAGTTGTCCAACGCAGCGCCGTGAAAAGAGCTGTCTCGTATCGAGCCTGTTTGCGTTTCGCCGGCGCCAGGGCTGGCAGACTAAAAGCAGCGTGGGGGTTGAAATGTCGCCGGCGCTGATAAAGGGCCGAACGGGGTATGCGCCATCTCTTGCCGTAAAAAAAAAAAAAAACATAACGCGGAGGCCCTTTTTTAATTACATTTCAGCCGCGCTGCCGTTCTCTGGCGCGGGCCGTGCTTCTGATCATCTCGGCCTGATTATTAGACCTTTGTGCTCAACTCTGTGTGCCGCTGCAGTGTAATTACGCCGCGCACCCCAGAGAGCTTTTACATGTCAGTGGCCCCACGGCCGCCGCCGAGTTTGTACGCAGCAGAGGAGAAGGAGGGAGGAGAGAAAATAAACAGGAAATTCACAGACTCATAGCTATATATGGCTTTTAGAAATGTAGACAGTTATTATTGATAAACATCTGCTATTTTCTTGTAACACTTTGAGCTGCTTTAGTAGCCCATTGGCTTACAGAAACCAATCATTTTTGTAAGACATGGGCCATTTGGTTTAGAATGTGGGCCTTGGTTCGGCTCAGGAGATTAAGACAGTTTAGTCTGCAGAAGTATGAAGCTTGTATGCAATAAGTAGGTGTGTGCGTACGTGTGCGTGTGCGTGTGCGTGTGCGTGTGCGTGTGTGTGTGTGTGTGTGTGGTCTGGATGTATAGGGGGGGGGATAGGGGGAAGTTATGATGACAAAGCAACCGGCATGTTTCAAAATGCAGATATGACTGCAAGACTGACTTCCTTTGTGGTGCAGATGTAAGAAGACCAGAACAGAACACAGAAAACCATGAGTCACAAGGGTCTGCACCAATCCACTCAGAAACTAGAGTTCACCTGCAGACTGAAGAACCTCTTAGTTCACATCTCCCATTCATAACAAAAATATTTACCATCCCCCTTGGCATGACCTCTCTATTCTAGAGATTAGACATTACCATAAATAAATTCTATGTAATATGCATTACACTGTGACACGATTAGGGATGTAGTGGAGGCGAAACGCAAGTAAACACAGTTTACTCACCTCTGAAATTGCTACTTTTAACATACAAAAAATAACACTGTATAATCCACATTCACAATATTTACACTCATCAACAGTCTAGGGACCATTTCAAACCACTGGTATGGTTATAAACTTTGAATAATAACCTCCACCATCATCAACATGTTCTGAATGCTTTTTTAAAAGGAAATTCTGATACCACACGCATGGTGCAATCCACCTTACTGTGATCGCAGAATTCACACCTCTTATTTCACCACTACACCCCTGGACACGATATATATATTTATATCAGTGTATTTTCATATCTATTTTGGAATAAGCAAACATTCAGGCCATTATTTTGTCTTTGTGGGCACATAAATCAATCCTCTTGCAAGCCTGGCACCCAGTCGGCTGTTGTTGTTTTCACGGGCAGACATACCGCTGCATCTAGACAGGTCTCCCCCCGAACCACAACCACAGTGATCAGCAGGTGCTCATTGATGTCCGACTGAGTCCACCGCCGCGCATCCCACAATCCCCTTCACCTGGGTCGGCCATCTGAAGGTCGTTTCGCCTCCAGGTGACCGGCAGCTTTCAAACAGCTGCTCCAGGCCTCTGGGCAGCCAGGTGTCTCTCATCTCCTGGTCTCCAGGTATGTAGTCTTCACGCAGGGGCTGGTTTGAAGCTGCTCCAGGCGCTCACACTGAGTCCATCTCTCCGGACATCATTTATATGTAGGACTTCAAATCCAGGATTTTTTCGCCTGTTGTGTAGCGAAACCAGTGGGATACGCCATAGTGTTGACAGTTACAGACAGCAGGGGGAGAGAGAAGGAGGAAAAAAAGCCAGACAAACTAACTCCATGTGCCAGATAGAGAATCGAAAAGACTTCGGCACTGAAAAAAAGTGCCAGAGAATGCGAAAGACTTTGGGGGGGAAAAAAAGACATGGATGGGTCTGCGATGGACGCCTGAGGTCGGAGTGAGGATTAGAGGGAATAGATAATGAGAAAAACAATTAGCAGTGGGCCTTTTAGCTCCATGCCGCAATGTGCTACTGAGCTGTGCTCGGGCTGGTTAAAGTCAATGCCAACTGCCCCAGTCAGCGCGAGAACGCTCGGGTCTTATTGGGCCCCGGGGCTAAAGTCCTCGTCATGCCTTACTTGGCACCCGAGTCACATCTCTGTTGTTAAGCACAGGGGATGTTCTACAAGTTCATCTTACTGAATGTGATAGCTTTTTTGGAGTTCAAATGAGGACTTTCGCTTTCAGTGAGATGGTGCGAATGAGACCTGATGCAACCACTCTCTGTACATATGCATTCACTATTCATTATAAGAGCGTATTGGATACGTGTGTGTGGATTCAAAGCTAGAACGCAGACAGCTCGGAGTATGTTCGGAAGCTACCACTCTGTGTTGGAAGAAGGTGCATACTGTTTTGCAAAGAATGTTGCTGCACTTATCTCAGCATTCTAGACAATATTGACCAACTCAACATTCAGTCACGGCATTCAGAGACAGCCTCACAGGGTTTAGTAACTGAATCTTGCCGGCTAGCCCTGCAGGGAACAGAGGTTTGTGATTGACACGTACAAGCCCTCTCCTCTCTCCCTCTCTGCTGCGTGCCTCCACAGTAGGCAGCCTCGCAGACAGTGGCGTAATTGAGGAAGATATGATTCAACATCTGATATGCGTTGCCGCGGCTCCCCTCGAGCTGACTCCATCACTAAGGGAACGGGCCAGCCCGCAGGTGGGCACAGATAGCGCCACGGGGATTGTGGGTATTCACACCGGTGCTCCGGTGCGATCGTCTAAATAAGATGTGGTTAGCCGGGGACACAGGCCGAGTCAGTCCTATAGGAGAGATATAAAAAGAGCCAAAAGAGAACCTCGCTGCTTTTTTTACTGGTGTTTGCCAGCGTTTTCCAAACAGCATTTGCCCAGTATCAGCAGGGTGGTGATATTCTCTGAGATTGGTATTTAAATCGTAATTGATATCGTGTCTAGCACTCACACGCCATTGTTTTATGGCTTTGTTGTGAAACAAAACGGATGATTTCCGGCCACTGACATGGTATCATCGTGATCTGTGAAGACACAATCATTTCCTGTTGTTCATGAAAGAGCGCATAATCACTGAGGTATAAGAACAGAGCGAGAGAAGATAGAGGCAAAATAAAACCATTTAAGAGGCATTCATGTCATTTGTTGACCTATGGTGATGGATTTGAATGCACATTGATACTGAGACCTATCAGAATTGTTCCATTACCTTCCCTCTCTCCCTCTCCCTCTCCCTCTCCCTCTCCCTCTCCCTCTCCCTCTCCCTCTCCCTCTCCCTCTCCTCTCTCTCTCTCTCTCTCTCTCTCTCTCTCTCTCTCTCTCTCTCTCTCTCTCTCTCTCTCTCTCTCTCTCTCTCTGTCGCTCATCTTCATTGAGTTCCTCCTAATCACTGTGACACATTTGAGTTCTCACATCTCCCTGGAACACTTCTTAGTCAGCGTCTGCCGTGTTCACGGTAGAGGTGCAGGGGTGTTTAGAGTCGAGATGCCCCAAAGCCTGCAGACTACAAAGCACTTTTCTCCTATTTGGAGCCGTCGTGAAAAATAACCGCTATGACAAATAGACTCAAAACAAAAGCAATATAAAGGATTTTTAAAAAGACACTAAGGAGCAGTGACTGAGCTTGGTGACTTTTCCTATATTTCACTGTTTCCAGAATATTCCCCAAGCTCCTCAGCCTCACTTAGGCTTCCTAGTTAATTGTGTTTCCTTCTCAACTGAGAGAGGGTCCCATTTCTCCATAAAACAGCAGAGGATATATTTCTGGCTCAATGCATAGAGTGATTGTGTGGAACCTAGTGGAACCAACATAGTTTAAGTACCTTCATCCATAACACACGAGGAGAACATGAGCTTGTCTGTACACAAAACAAAACAGCTCATCTTGACTTTCAGTGCCCCCACATTCATGCTGACATTATGGGCCTTGAATGACACTTCATCACAGTTTTCACTCATTGCAGAAAAGAGCACAAATTACACATCCATTAAAACTCGACATTTCCCCCCCCGAAACAATCAGCAATCTGCGATCGACGAGTGCTAAAGTGTCTCATTTTCTGTCAGCACAACCTGGCTGTTTCCACGTAAAGGTGAGCTGTAACTGTGCTGCTCTCTAAATGCGGGCCGTACTCGTCACACCTATTCCAGCCCCTGGGTGGCTGTTGTCATGCTTGAGTGTCAGCAGCCCTCCTTCATGTGCCTCTTTGCACAGCGTGACTCCGCTACACCACACGGTCCCCTCCGCAGTGCCGCATAGGCTCTCTTTCTCTTTCTCTTTCTCTCTCCCTCCCTCTCTCTCTCCCTCTCTCTTTCTCTCTTTCTCTCTCTCTCTCTCCCTCTCTCTCTCTCTCTCGCAAATTCAAATTCAAAGGTGCTTTATTAGCATGACTGTTTGGTAGAGTGTTGCCAAAACTAGTGTTATAACACAGTACTATCACAAGGGAAAGGAAAAAAGAGATACAGCATACAATGTCTCTGTCTCCCTCTCTTTCTCTTTCTCCCTTGCTTTCTCTCTCCCTCTCTCTTTCTCTCACTCTCTCTCTCACTCTCTTAAATCCACCCCAAGAACACAAACGTAGCCACCCTACCAATTACCATCATCAAGCCAGGATGCCACTTCCTTTCTTTTTTTTTTTTTTTTGACAGATGACTGTTACCTTCTACGAATGTCAGGTGCCTCTTAAATGAGAGATGCCACAGATAGAGGACCAGCAAAGCACAGCATGGCACATGACTAGATCCTTGCATATGTCTCTTGATCCAAATGTCACAGATAATGGAATTCATTTGTATGCATGGAATTTATACCTGTTAGATGAGTAGCCTATGTAAAACAAGCTCTTTACTTCAAGCTTATTTTTGCTTTATCTCCTCCATGCCCATAGACTAGAGCTGTGCTGTAATCATAATTCCCCCCTGTGATGAAATGTTTTAACTATATTGAAACTGACTAGACCGCAGCATGATAGATAACGATGATAACGTTTTGTTGACGGCTCGGTTTTCTTGACCTATCATTCATCCTCTCTGTGCTGTACAGAGTCTGGAGTTCTCTTTGCGTTTTAGGCCTGGCTTGTTAAGCGTATTTAGAATGTAATTACTATTTAACAAATTTGCAGAAATGTGCTATATTGTGTTGTGTCACAATGGTGTTATAAAATGACCTAAATCAGGATTTGAGATTTTGGTCATATTGCAGAGCGCGACTATTCACATACAATCAATATTACAGGACCATGCCACTGAAACACCTCATAAGCCCATGTGTTGGGTCAATAAGTATCCATGGAGCCAGGCACGTCATAATTGGTCATGCCGACATGCACATATGAGATCAAGCTTATCCCCGCCACCTTCTTTGTGATGGATTCCATGGTCTGTGGTCTTGCCGTTGGTAACCACCAAGGCATATCCTCTTATTAATATTCCTCCAAGCGCCTTGTTGAAGCCAACTCCTTGAGTTGGTGCGAGATATGGCTCTGGTTCTCAGCTGACCTGTTCGCCACACGCAGCCTATTTCCACTGTGATCCACTGTGTTAGTTATTATTGTGGCCCAGCATTGCAATCAAGCCTCTTGAAGTCGTGGATTTTCTAGTGCTTTGATTGAGCCAGCAGGTACTTGGGCTTAGAGCAATCAGAATATGCTTGAATGACTTCATTGTTGCTCGACTTTATCCGGGGAAAGAATTTGAATTAGCCAACCAGGTTGTGTGTGGCCACTGTGTGTTTGCCCTGAGCAAACACGACCAGCGGTGGTGCCTCACAACAGCAGGAGCTTTTGTTAATATGACATCCATCTTGTTTCTCATTCACATTTAACAACATTTTCTCCCCTGTCTGTTTCAGTAACAAGCTGTGTATTTCTGACATGGCAGTCTGCTGGTAACCGTATGCTTTTTTATGTCATATTTAAGGTGAAGGCTAATTCTGCAAATGCAATTTATCAAAAACTAGCTATCTTTTTGAAGGAGAGGAAGGATTCAATTTAGTGTCATTCCAGAACGGGGGCTTCTATATTGTTCAATGATGGCTTTCATGTTGGTGATCAAATAGGCCTTCCTTATATGAAAGATAAACACAATCAAACACAGCTTTCTTCTTTCAACTGCTATCTGGAATGTTCAAACGAGAATGCACAGGCATTGGTTAGAGGGGGAAAAAAGACACATTTACGGCCTAACAATCATTTTATGAGACATGATTGCTTACCTTTCATGTTGAAAACAGAGAGAGAATTAAAAACAAGTCACAAAAACATGAATTGTCTTCCTTCCATCATTGAACTTCCATGTCAGGCTTGGTTTGAAAGTAGTACTTTCACAGCGTATAGAAATAATAGGTATGTAGAAGAATTCTGAACTTGAGCGAGGTGGTGATGCCGACTACAGCCAGCCTGTCTTTGGGTCAACATTCTCCTGCCCTGGACATCAATATTCCTCTCCAGTCATACAGCAAGCCACAGCCTGAGAAGAGAGAGATGATTCTCTCTTCATGATCTTCATACACCAAATACGGATGAGGAGAATTTGCAATTCTCCACTTATGCGCTTGTCGGAAAAACAAAAGACTAGCCCAGTATTCCTCACAAATTGCCTCCAACAACTCTTGACAGTCAGAACATTGAGTTGAAGTAGACGATAGCTCTCATAAATGCTGATCCTGTTATCTAAATGACCTAGAGAGCTACCTAGATGACCTTCCATAGCTCAATCTCTCCTGCATGTAGATGACTTGCACCTGTGTTAAAGCCAGTGTGGCAGACAAGCTCCAAGAGCCTGCAGTAGACCCTTCAGTCTAGGCCCTCTACACTTAGTTTTGAAAGTTCAGACCTGTTGTCGCCCGGCTGATGGAAAAACAGAGACTGTTTTTGTCTCACCGTTTCATCATCAGTGGAAAATAAATAAAGAGAGGATATGAGGAGAGTGAGAGAGACAGGGGGGGGTGGGGGGGGGGGGATGAGCGTAGTTGACAGGAATAGGCTCTTGTCTGACCCCAGCACTGCCACGGAGGCAAACAGAAACACCTGAGCTCGGCTGAAAAATGGAAACACGCGCAGCGGAATATAGCGGCACGGACAGCACTTGTTGTGGTGCATGAATCCACCTGATCGATATAATAATATTCTAAAAATAACAAAGAGTGCTCGGCCGACAGAGCGCGGCTAGTTACCACTGATGACGTGATACGCCTGGCTGGATACCAAGAATTCGATTAGGTTTCTGAGCTGAAGACAGCTGCAGACCAGGAGTGCGCCCGTGACTTTGTCCATAACTTCAAGCCAGAACACAAAGATATCAAATGCGCTCAGAGATATCATCCAAGCAGTCACCAGGCAAATAAATAGCAGGCATGCCTGTGACAGGCAGGAGCAATAGAAGCACAGTGCAAAGGTACGATGCAGACAGAGTATGGGTGCCTCTCAAGTCAACATCTCTCCTCGATCCTCAATGCTCGATCCGCGAGGGGCGTTCCCACTGATATATAACTAACACGGGATAGACTATCCCATTATTGCCGCTCCATCATTCTTTATGTAGATCAGTGAGGATCGAGGCCCGAGGAGGAAGGGAGGACGTATAAATCATGAATGAGAGGCACCCTATGTCAGGCTAGACATTTCATAAACCAATAGGAACTCATGTGAGTTAATTAGGTCTTTTTCACTCAAATTTCCTGTTTAGGTTTAGGTTCCTGCTGATGCTGAAATGCTCAGATCGTTTTGTATTGTTTAAGCATTGAGAAACCATCTGTCCTGGTCAACTCTTGACAGTTTGGAACACAGCGAGAGGTTTTGGCATACAAACGCATTCTAGATACACATTACACACATCATTAAGTCTTCAATCCAGTTCTAACACAAACATGCCTTGGGGAGAAACCAAAAGAGGAAATATGCTTTTGCACTTGATCTCTTCCACTCAGTGTTACTTTTGCATTACTGAATTACTACAACCTCTATACAAGCAAAATGACATACAGTAATTTGCTTTACTTTAAAAAAGATTAAACTCACAATTTCAAAAGAGACAAATTCACTTCAGAAGAATCATTATGTTCTTGAATACACAATCTCGCATGTGGCTATAATTTCCCCTTAAACCTGGACAGCGAAGAGTCACTCTGAATGTGGATATTTCCATGCATGTATTGTTGATGTCCTCTAACAAGTCCCCTCCATCATCGTTCCCCCTCTGTGTCTACAACTCTGATGTCCACACCATAGAATTTGAACACAGTCACAGTCACAGTCACTTTGCTGCCAGGTCTAGTCTACTGCCTTCCAGATCCAGCAGATGCAGGCATCTCCTCTGAGATGACTCGTAAATCTTAACATATCAAAAATCATCATATTGGCATGAAGCCTTGTCACGTCGTCTTCTTCCTTAAAAAAAAACAAAAACAAATTGCCTCTCCACATACAAGTTTCAAGTTGACAGTGCGTGTCTGGTGTGCCATGAAAATGGGCATTTCTCTGGTTTAATTTGCTTAGTTTCACAACATCATTATCTTGGGGGGCCTCTTGTTTACAGGTTTGGCAGCAAGAAATCAACTGAGCCTGAATAGTGGGAAATGCAAATGGGCTTGAAGTACCTCCTTCCTGTTCATTACCTCCAGTAGCCCAGCTCCTCTGCCTCTCAAGCTGCTGATAAAGGAACTATGTGGATGATGGACAAGTACAGCAAGCCACAAGGGACTCAAAGAACCAAATTCAAGACTTTGTTTTTCACTTTACTTGCTGTATCATTGAGACAGATATAACAAACTCCGAGGGGTATGCCATTCCACTGATCTTGCACGGAGCGGACCTTTTACAATATGTACACTGTAGATGTTATCATTAGATATCTGAAAAAGGACTCAAGACTTATTTTTGCCACAAAAAACATTTGCATAATTTTACACTTGGCTTATCAGAATTAAGAAGATTTTTCGCAAGTACGCCATAGGGTATATTTTTAAAGGGAACACTTATGTCCATTTCTGATAAGTGAGGCAGAAATGGTAAATAAAGGACATCATTAAATACTATTACAGAAGTATTATCAACGCTTGGGGTGATAAGGCATGACAAACCCCACAAAATTGAAGAGGAGGACAAAAATTATTCAGGTATGAAGATAATATATGATAATTGGATTGGGTGATGAGGCAAGTTTTTGATGGTGAGATAAAATATGCTAATGGGAAAAAGTTGACTGGTGTTCACATAGGAAAATCATGGTCCACTGCCTCAGCCCGTGGCAAACTAATCTCACTCTGGGGTTCAGCATGCATGCTGCTGAGCTAATGGCCGAAAGATAATAAGACAGCTATGACACCTCCCCCAACATACACACGAGCCACACACTCACTACCTGCCCGACTCTCGTCTAGCAGCTGAAATGGCCTGGGAGGCCAGTAATGAACATTTTTTTTTTTTTTTTTTTTTTAAAAAACATGTGCGCTGAACACTCGCACAAATACACCATCCACTTGACATGTAATCAGTGTATCATCTCAGAGATGAGAGTCTCTCAGCTAGAGGAGGTGGGCTGTCCACCCGGGGCGCTTAGGCAGAATTCATCTCGAACTGGGCCATCGCAGCACAACAGATCAGCAAAAAATGCCTGGCACTCTCAGGAGACAAAAAAACAATCCAGTTAAGAATGACCAACCAAAACAGTGCACCAAAACAACAGCCGGCCGACACAAAAGACCACCTGTAGCCCTCCTCGGCTAGCCGGCGGGGCTGTATATCGCCTCTGCCGCCGCAGGAGAGAAGAGGCACAAAGCCAGGACACAAATCACTCCCAATAAAGAGTGCCACCAAAAAACATCTAGCACTCTCCATGCCTACGTCACGACACCCGCGCTCATTAAGCCAGGGGGGCCGAGAGGGGAAGGAGAGGGGTTAGCTGTTGCTGCCTTTGGCAGTTAGCTGTGGCGCTAAACTGATGTACAAAGAGGGCCTTGTTGCCTTTGTGGGTAGCCATTACTCACTCACAGTGTGGCAGCTGTAATTACTTCCATTCCTTTCCCAGCGTCCGCCTGTTTGCCCAGAGTGCTGCTGAGACGCCAAGATTAGGCCCAAATCACACACACACACACACACACACACACACACACACACACACACACAAACACACCAACACTGCCCATTCCAAGGTGCTTTGTCTGTGGCATGGCTAGAAGGCAAATCCCTCTCTGCTTTCTGTGTGGAGTACAGAACTGGGGGTGATGATTCACCTTGTGATTCGTCTCTGCGCACCGTTTGCTCTCTCCAAACTATAAAAGCAGCTGTGTTTTTGTGCGCGAGGCTGATTACCTTCTTACAGACATGATTGTCTGGAAAGGAATCTTCAGGATTGCTGTGTTGTCAACAGGGCAACTAGTCCCAGTAATGTTGTGTGAATGGGGATTTATTTATTTTGCGATGAACTGAGTTGGATGGCTGTTTTGGCTTTGTTTGTAATGACAGATCCTCAAAGGGCTTGCCATTCATAATCATTATTGACAAGCTTGAACAGAAATACGAGTGTGAGATGGTCTGCTTTGCCTTACAGCCCGTCGTTTCTGTCACTAAGGATTTGTTTCATCCTGGAAATGGCACCATGCCTGTAGGCATGAAAAATTGAGATAGAGTTGCAACTGCAATCTAAGTTGGATATTTTGTTAATTGAAAGAAAAACAGATGAAAGCAAATACAGTTGCATATTCTCCGTATCCAAACACACACATGAAAAGCAAGAACCGTGCATAACACTGTAATGTACTTTGCAGGACTATGTAGGCCTACATGATATAACTCTGATTCTCTTTGGTTATGCATGGCAAGTCTTTCATTCCTATTCTCCATCATCACAATTATAATGAAAATAAAGTAATTTTCTTCGCATAAAACAACACTTCATAACTCGTTTGCTTCCCTTGGTTTATTGTGACACTGTTTTGTGGCTTACAAATGCCCTGAAAAAAAGACTAGTGGTTTCTGATTTCACACCCTGATGGTTTTGTCATGGTTTTCACAGAAACTCTGACAGCCACAGTGGAGGAAAAAAGTAAAACAGAAATTGAACTGTTGCTGGTAGACTTCCACAGACTACAACCAACAGGTAGGACTATTACTGACTCACATTCTAACTGATAACCTGAATCATCTTTCAGTTCAAACCTACTTGAAACTGAGACATAAATAAAACCAAATAAACATTATTTGCTTTGCTTAATGTAAATAACTTTCACAATTTTCAACAGCAGATTGTAATAACTGTAGAGTTCAGCCAGGATAATCCTCTATGCATTTGCAATATATCAGGCCGTGGAGCAGACTTTTATCACAAAGCTTCTCCACTTTTTGTTTAAATTAAGAGATCCTACTTTGTAATTGGCTGTTTTTCATCAAAAACGATTAATTCAAAAACATTATCCACAGGTTTCATTAGTGGGCAAGATCACAACTAGCCTACTGACTGCATCAGTGTGCGTCTGGGTCGTTTCTGATACTCCCGACATTGCTGAGGTGATTGGCCAGCTCCTGAATCATAGCAACCTTTCCAATCTGGTCATTCCTCCTCTTCTCCATGATTAGGTCTTCCAAACTCTGGAATTCGAGTACGTGCGACTGTTTTTCCGGTAAGATCATTTTTAAACGATAAGGCTGCTTTCCGATTCGTATCTCACCTCCCATTTTAAATTCGCGCTTACCAAATTTGCACCAAGCAGCAAAACATTCGGAATTTCTCCAACTGAGTTCCCGGTCTTTGGCGCCCACCTGTTCCATGGCGTTCTGTACAACCATCTCTGGACTAAGTGGCTTGAATTTGTAGAAATCGTTTACAATTCGACCTCTCCTTCCCTGGCTCGCATCCGTCAGAAAACTGTTCTTCACCTCCGCCCTGTGCAGGTGAACCACCTGAAAGTCCCCGACGTAGACAGCCCAGTGGGGATACTGGCTGGTTGCCACGAACTCCAGCAGGTCCCCTGCTTTGCATTTGTTCAGTAAACTCTCAGGGGAGTACGTCTCCATGTCTATGGCTATGATACTTTTCTCGTAAATACATTCGTCTCTGTTGTAGATGGCACACTCTACTTCGTTGCGCTTATCATAGTGTTTTTCTTCCTGATTCTGGTCCATGTCTGCTCCATCGACATTGTCCTCCAACTCGTCATCGTCATTTGAAAAAATATAAGACACCCCAATCCTTGGACCGTCCTCCTCCGTGTCCAATCCATTCGGATCCGTGGTCGGAACTTCAGCATAACTTAAATGTGACAGTTTGTCGACCTGATTTCCCATGCTACTTCCCTGGCAGCGGATGGGAATAAAATGAGTCCCGGAGACCGCGCGGGTCCACCTATACGGAGAAGATTATCATCTGGAGGTGCAACACGTAGGGTAACCTACAACCTGAACAAACTAATTCACCCTGCAACAGGACACTGGTACATCGTGACAGGCGAAATTGCTGAACGCAAACACGACGTACTGGAAGAAACACGTCCCTTGTAGCCTACCCAATAACCAAGTCAAGAAGTGTAACGGCCAAAGGATGTCTGACAAAGAGTAGTTTATAGGGTTGTTGAAATTTAGAAGCCAATACGCAGCCAAGCAGGTGTAACCTTCGTCTTGCACCTGCGGATTTCCGAGGCGCAAAGTTTCCAGATTCTCCTAACTGGCTGAAGTAAAGAGCAGCAAGTCCACAATGTCCACACATGCGCTCTGAACGAGAAACGCGCTTGCCATCGGCTCCTTTTCTCAAGCTGTTATTTAGTTGTGGCTGTCGTTCGCCACTTCAGGCTATGCCCCAGCTCTTGCTGTGCAAGTGTGGATTGGAAGGCGGTCAGATCCAGGCGAAGCTAACCACAGTGACAGTTCCAAGCGGTCTCTAATTTAAAGACGTAGTGTACCTATTTAATATGGCAAATATCTACAGTTTCGTGACTCAGCCACTAATGCTCTTGAGGGAGAAAAAAAAAGCTGACGGCAATTGATTTTTGGACTTAATAATTAAATAACTCAAATGTATTTGATTAGACCTTGTAGATCCAACGTATTAGGGCACCTGTGCGTATCGAGTCTTTTCACATCTGAATTACAATGGCCTAAGATTAATACAAAACCACTTTAAGAGACTGAGTGAACTTGTATAATATACAGATGACATGATGCATTTTGTAGCTCTGACATACCCAGAGTAGTTTAATTTTCCCTCATGTTATCAATTTCAAAAGTAGGCTTGAATAAAGGCCTACTTCATTTTGCTGTCTAAAATGTTATCTAATGAAGATTTAAAACAAACTCATCCTGTCCTTTGTTAATGTAATTTCCTTTCAGCTTGTGAGTAACTTCACACTCATCAGGCATGATGAATCACGGGAGATTGGGGGAGCACAACAAATACGATGTCCCGCGCAATGTCAATTACAGCACTACATTTGAATCAACTGTCTGAGTTAATTATTGTAGAAAAAGCCTCTCCAAAAAAAACGCAAGGGGGTGGGGAGTGAGTGGTGGTGGTATTTCAGAGTGTTTGGCAGATCCTCAGAGAATGTCTGGGCTTTTGGAGCTCAGGCGCTCCCGCCTGAGTATCTATCGTTATAACACAGCTTAATGAACAGATTAAAATATTTACTTGCAGTCTCCCAGTTGCTGGTGCCTGATGTCTGGTCCTCTGCTTATTAGCAACAACACAACAGTAAAGTCTCTGCAAGCAAGCCAGAACCCTCACACCGTGCACTCAACATTCAATGCGCCACCTTTGAATTAAGTCGTTTGGATCATGTGTTCCATGTTTTTTTTTGACAAGGGCTATGCCATGATGGCAGTTCTTTCCTCCTTCCTCAACAAGACTGGCTTTGTGCAATTGGCCTGTTCCTCCCTGGCAGTGCGAGAGCAGTTCTAGGGGGATTATTCTCTGCCTCTTGGTCCCTGGGGGTAAATGTGTGCCACCTAAATTGGCATGCTACAGCTTTGAAATGACTTCCTGGAGCAGCTGGTCTGAATCTGTGTGTATATGTGTGTGTATGGATGTGTATGTGTGTGTGTGTGTGTGTACATGTATTTATGTGTGTGTGTGTGTGTGTGTGTGTGTGTGTGTGTGTGTGTGTATGTGTGTGTGTGTGTGTGTGTGTGTGTGTGTGTGTGTGTGTGTGTGTGTGTGTGTGTGTGTGTGTGTGTGTTTGTGTGTTTGTGCATGCACCGGTGTGAGAGGTGAGAGAAGCCGCAAGACAGAGAGAGAGAGAGAGAGAGAGAGAGAGAATGGAAAACGCACAAATGACGCTACCTGGGGGAAAGCTGTGTCTACACATCTCGATGCATCCGAACTGAAACGTGTATTATCAGCCCTGCCACTTCCACTGGAGGCTCTCTCCCCCAACAATGAAAGGGAGGATTTGGAGCGCTGCTGGGTTCCAAATCTGTTCCACCACCTTGCTTTCCCATCTCTGGAATAATGAGCTCTTAAGCTAGCTTCAGCGCTAGGGACCTGGAAAGGTTTTGTAGGGGGTAGAAAAAAAGTGAGAGGGCACTTCTCCATGCTAGACTTATGGGGGGGGGGAGGGTGGGGGGGGACAGGAACATATGATGACATCTTAGATGGAAACTACACAGTTATTGAAAGATAAACCATCCCATAATGCAAGTGGAACACAGATACACAATACCTGAAGACAGTCAGGGGGAAAACAAGGCCGCCCTGCCGAGCCTGACCGATGCTCATCTGGTGGCAGGCCACGTAGGCTTGTGGCTACTACGGTTATCCGGTCGCATTACATGCTTCTGTCCACTCTGTCTCTTGCCACTTGTATGGAGTGTCCACACAAACTGATTGTCATGGAATGCCATCAGACCAAAACAATTGTGGAGGAGTGAAAAACAAAGCTTGTTTTTTTTTTTCTCCAAAACCATCTTGATACATTTATGGTTCAGCAGGCCCAGCAGAAGCCGTGGACTTTGTCTTTAATGGCGACTGCATCCTTCTGGTGTTGCCTGTATGTTTGGGAAAACAGCTACATAATCACTCCCACTTTGCAATTATTTCATTAAGTCCCATTGTGATGAAGGGATAAGCTCTATGGTATTGGGAAATCTAGTGTGTCCTTATTTGGCCCTTGTCTCGATGAGCGATGAGCATTAAATGAAAGAAAATACATCACTAGGGCCATCCCTTTCTGAGCCACAGATTAAATGTTTTTGGACACTGAATGTTTACATTAGGGAAAATGCTGAATGTCTATTTTACAGTATGTGTACTTCAGTGAATAGATCTTCTAGCCAGAGTTCTGATACCTGACTATTTTGGCTCATTTGTGTGGTTACTGAGCTTGTTTGATCAGGACAATTGGTTGGGGCACAGTACTTTGGACACTGAATGTTTACATTAGGAAAAATGCTGAATGTGTATTCTATGTGTACAGTACTTCAGTGAATAGATCTTCTATCCAGAGGTCTGATGCCTGACTATTTTGGACCATTTTGTGTGGTTACTGAGCTTGTTTGATCAGGACAGTTGGTTGGGATACTGTACTTTAGAGTGAACGGTATAGACCAATGAAGACTTAACGTCATGTAGGGGGATTATATTGTAACATATTTATTCATATTTTCATATACTTTTTACATATTCATTTTGTAATAACACATATTATGTTTTCTTTTCTGGGATGGGGGAAGAGGAGGAATGTACCCATTTCATTACAAGAGCATGTAGTCACAGTCCCATTGCACAAGCTACAACAAAGAGTTCCTAAAATGTGGGTAGACGTTATAAAACTATTGGCTGTCTTCTAACACTGTGATGGGTTGAGATGACAAGGGCAGGTGCTTAAGCTAAAGGTGTGGGGAGGCGGGACGTCTAGTCATGACAGGGCAGTGGGAGGTGAGGAGAAGGGCTTGGGATTGGCTGGAGTGTACACTGTGCACAGCACACACACGCACACACACACACACACACGCACACGCACACACAATGGTCTCTACACACACATCATGCTCCACCAAGACCTCTCACTTTAATCACCATCATAAACAACCACAATGGGGGTTAGAAACAGTGAACACTTGCAACTCCCTTCTGAAGAAGAGTACAAGGCAAAAAACATCAAAAACAAAGAAACCCAACGAGCGACTGACGAAGTGCTGTCCTGAGACAGCACCCACCAGCGCCCGTGGATGCACTGCACAATCAGATGTAGAGCTCAACTCATGTTTGACATGTGATGTGTTCGCGTAAGAATAAAAACAAAAACAAACCAACAAAAAACAAAAACAAAAACAAAGCCACAGGTTCGTCAGGCTGAGCCCTATATTTTTTCTTTTTTTCAGTTTTTGCCTCTCTGGATAGGACATCTGAGATAAGAGGCTGTAAACTAACTTAGCCAACGGGATCTGTTCCAAAAACACAGCCCAGAATGCACTACACACTAGCGGCTTCCCAGCACGGGAGAGAGGTCAGCGGTCTCCTGGGCACCAAGCAATAAGGCAGCAAATTAAAAAAGACACTGAAGAGGTAAAAACACACATATTTAAAAAAAAAAAAAAAAAAGAAACAAAAGAAAGAAAACTGGTCTTTGGTCACTCCCTGGACAGGGAAAAATGCCATGAAAAGCTACGGAGCTTTTTTAGTGCGTTGATCAATGTCGGGCATTCATAGACTCATAGTCAGGTAACCATATACAGCGCCCTCTGCTGTCCTGATGGGTGAACTCCACCTTTTTTTTTTTTTTTTTCCCCATGGAGACAGCAAGGCTGTACAGATGTGAAAAATGGAATTGAAAAACCCAAATCATACAAACAAACAAAGAATTCAACATATATTTGATCACAAAAATAAAAAGAACTTCAAAAAGGCTCTGTGCAAAAGCCAACCTTCATACCAGCAGACCGGTTCCTCAGACAGCCTGAGAATGCTCCTATGCGATTGTGTGCAATGTCTCCATGCATCAAATACCACAGAAAATGACAACACGTGGAGGCTGGGGGGGGGGGGGGGGGGGTCACAGATACGGGATACCTGGGCAACACCACATGGCCACAGGTTAGGTCCTATACATGATATATTATCCAAGCCGAGTCCATTTACAGTGACCATCAACATAAGGTTGCATGTGATTTTTTCTTCTTTTTTTTTTTAGTTACATATTATTTGTTTTCATTCTGATCTTTCCATGTTAAATGACTGATCTCATTGTGTGGACTGAGGTGATATTTGCCAACTGCATGTCTGGAGGGTTTGGGAGGGTGTGAGAGTGTGTGTGTGCGTGTGTATGTCTGTGTGTGTGTGTGTGTGTGTGTGTGTGTGTGTGTGTGTGTGGCTGGTCTGAGCGACTTCGACTCAGGGAGGGGCTATTGCGCACCTCGGGGGCCCCCTTCCTCAGAAAATGCCTCCAGATATGACAGCGGCAGCATCGCCAGCGGCAACAACAGCAGCACCATTTTGAAGGGTGTGGGCAAAAAAAAAAAGGATGGAGCTGAACTAAAAACCCCACGTTGCCATGGCAACCTAGTCAAGACATGAAAGTGATCGATAAATGACTGACCATGGGGGGGGGAAGGTGGGGGTTGTGTGGGGCCCGGGGAGAGAGCAGGCGGGCTGAAGTAGGGTGGGGTTGGTTGGGGGTGGGTGTGTGTGTGTGGGTGTAGTTTCTATGTGGGCACGTCCTTCTGTAGGGCGGAGATGTGCAGCGAAGGGGGCGCCCGCCCGCTCCACAGCGTCAGCTGGCCGTCCCTGAAGAGCAGGTTGAGGGCGGGCAGGGGAACCCCGGCCTCGGCCGGCGGCTGGCTCAGCGGACCGGTCACCCCGCTGTCCGGGTCTGCGGTCTGAGCCCCGTCCTGAGAGACCCGGAGAGAGGTGAGGTTCAGGTGTGACCACCGACACGTCGCCAAGCCATGAGCTGTTTTTGTTTGTCTATGTAAGGCGCTTTTATTCGTTTGTTTCGTCTCCTGTCTAAATGACTGTGTACGGGGAGGCTGGCGAATCACAGCGCTCCGTCCACAATTTGTTATTGTTTATTGTCAATTGTTTGTTAATATGTCATGTGTGTCTGCATGTGCACGCTTTACACAAAATGCGCTTTAAAAATAGATGTGGTTTGAAGGTGGTTTACAGTAATATAAATTTAATATAAATATGTGCCGTATACAGTATACCTTATATTTGACTATAAATATGGCTATAGTACGAACAACATACGGATATGTGCAGTGTAGTAGCAGTAACATTATACAAGTAGTAAGAATACTCTTTTAACACCTTAGATAAGTGGTAACTCCCAATCCTTGGCGTGCAGCCTTACTTCTACGGTTTTTAGTTAAAGTCCTGAGGATTCTCATCAGAGCCATGGAAGAACTTCTAACGCCTAATGATCTGTTGTTGAGCCCTTTGAGGTATCAACTCTTCAATCTTTCAGCTTATCTCTGTGAGAAGTGCATCACTAATACATGACAGGCTGAAGACCACAGAGGTCACCGTCAAAGGTCAAGTCTATTTCCTCTCTGCTATATAAGGTCACTAATAATCAATGACTAGGAAAGATAAAGTATGTCTACTGTGAGATCTGTCTAGTCTGAGACTGGAACACGGTCAGAAGAAGGTTCTCACCTGGAATGACTGGACGAAGCTCAACACTTTCAAAGACAGCCTCCGGCTGGAATGTAGCAGTTCCTGTAGACTGTGGAAATAAGACATTATTATCAAATAATACAAATAAATTGTCAACATTTGTTCATATATAAATATGATGAACACAGGTAAATTGTGAATGACTTCTTTGAAATTGCTGGATACGTATGGTATGGTTACATACAGTAACACAAGAACATCCACTATTCAGAGGAGTATGTTTACCATTACCATTATAGTTTGCTTTGAGAGTCTTAGACAAGCATCTCCATCAGACGCTTTTCAAGCACATTTATATAAAAGTTTCAAATAAAAACATAGCTATAGTCATAGCATTTCGATCAATTATGGGTGCCATTTCATAGAATGACAAAATGGACACAACTAGAAAAACAGCACAGCAAATTGCACAACCAATCTGACGTTAATACTTCTGAGGTGAGTCTCAGACTGTGTTGCATAGCATACTGAACTATCTCTTCATCTACTATCCATGCTGCCTTTTCTCATACGTCCCTAAACAAGCTCACATGGCCTTTGTTATTGTGGCTATAGTGGCTATGGCCTGTATATTGAAACTTTGACCAACTTGTATGCCACTGTACTATAACATTTAGCAATTTGCTTTTACTGATTATAATAATATTATTGACAGAGTTATAGTAGTAGTCGTAGTTATAGTAGTAGTAGTACGAGAAGGAGGAGGAGTCGTCGTAGTAATAGTAATAGTGATAGTAGTAGTAGTAGTAGTAGCAGTAGTAGTAGGAGTAGTGATAGTAGTAGTAATAGTAGTAGTAGGAGTAGTGATAGTAATAATAGTAGTAGTAGTGATAGTAGTGGTAGTAGTAGTAGAAGTAGTAGTAGTAGTAGTAGAAGTAGTAGTAGTAGTAGTGAAAGTAGTAGTAGTAGTAGTGATAGTGGTAGTAGTAGTAGTAGTAGTAGTGAAAGTAGTAGTAGTAGTGATAGTGGTAGTGATAGTGACAGTAGTGCCTTCCGCACAGAGACACCTGGCTAGTGCTGATGGTGAAGTGAAGGTGTCTCACCTGTCTTTGCTGCAGAGTTTGTGTGCAGCTATCTTCTGGCATATGTTACCGTTAAGCTCCGAGCTGAAGAGCGGCATCCCAAAGCACAGTTCCAGGGGCACCCACTCATCCTCACACGATGACGCTGACAATACGGCACACAAACAGGACATCAGCTTCCCATCTCATGTCACGCCCCCACTAGTCTTTTTTTTTTTTTTTTTTAGTATATTTTTTTGGCCTTTTTGCCTTTATTGTATAGGACAGTGAAGAGGTAGACAGGAAACAAGTGGGAGAGAAAGATGGGGTGGGATTGGGATATGACCGCAGGCCGGATTCGAACCTGGGTCCCCATGGGCACTCGGACCCGTAAATGGTACGGGCGCTGTAGCCTGCTGCGCCACAGCGCCCCCCACCCCCACTAGTCTTTTGAATTCATTAAGTGGCAGCAAGAGTGTTGGACATCTCACTAACTTCCTCAATCGCAAAAAGCAATCACGTCAAGATAATCATTCTGTCTGCGTCATGCTCAATGTCTTCATGCTGCAGTAGCATGGTTCATACCTTCAACGCCTGGCTTCCTGTCTCCATTGTTGTCTTCAGTAACCAGTTCAAAGGACTCTGTGCTGCCATTAGCGTCAAAGCCACCACCCAGCTCTAATTCTCCTGAGGAACACACACGCACACACACACAGAAAGTTAGAAAGAGGCTCACACACAGATGCGTACAGTACACACACACACACACACACACACACACACACACAAAGTTAGAAATAGGCTCACACCCAGACGCGTACACACACACACACCTTAGCAGAGTCGAGGGCCAATCTGCTAACGAACACTAACTGGATCAGCCTACCAATCAATGGTCTCTGAGAAGGCCAATTATGGGCGGTTATTGAATAAGAGGAACAAGAGGTGCTTCTATAAAAAGTTGAGGCGGCAGAAGGGCAGAGATTACTATCCGTTGCCCTCAGCGTAATCCAATAGGCTCCAGAGAGAGAGCTGATGACTAACGCTCACTTATTTACTGGCTTTTTAAAGGTTGTTTTGAAGTGGCCGTCTCTACACATGTGTTGATTGTTTGGGTGAGAGGCAAATGTTTCATCATTAATAGACACACTCCATGACTCACTTTGAAGTAGAACTGCAGCTTCAAGGAGGGTGAGATCGAGCTGAAATGCTACACATCCTCACAAATGGATGCAGAGAATCAGCTGCGTGTTTACCCCCTGCATTCCTTCTCACCATCTTCCACATTGTTTTCTTTCCTCAGTCTGCCTGTGTCTCCATAGGACTCCCTCTTCCACATATACGGTTTGTGTGTGTCTCTCACCCCGCCCTGCGTCCGTCTACTGTACCTCTTCGCCTGTTTCAGTATTCATGTTTTTATGTCTTCGATTCGGTTCTTAAGTCCGACGTCACGGGCCCAACAGCTTTTTTCGTGAAAAGATGCAACTAGCACAGCCAGACGGGTTTTGCAACAAAATGGCTAAACTTTAACAGAGTAATTACTGAAGCTGTGTGCAGCCAGATGATATATTCAAGGGTTAACGTCCAGGCTTCCGCAAAAAATAGGATTTGATTAGGTTGAGGCAGCAAGTCAGTAGTAAGATGACAATTTTCTTAAAGGCTACTCCGAATAGCGGGAAAAAAATTGTTTATTTTACTGTCTATGGACAAAAACATGCAAGTCTGAATGGCGTTGGACCCGGAAAGAGATTTATTATCCCATTATTACATCATCACTTAGAAACCGAATAATGATATCTTCTCCTCCATCTCACTTCCTGTCCCCCCACCTCTGTTTGTGCAAACCCCGTCCCCTCTCCAGCACTGACCTCGTCCGTCGGAGGCGTCGCTGTTCCGGCGGCGGTGGCGGTTGTTGTGGTTGAGCATGGTGATGTAGCCGCACTGGTGCTCCAGGTCCACGTGCTCGCGCAGGCTCTGCAGGGCTTTGTGCACCCCCATGTTGGAGTAGGAGAACTCTGCAGGGACACAGACACACACACACACACACACACGCACAGACAGATGGTTATTAACGCAGACGGGAGGAAAGACCTCCAGCAAGAAGGCATGAGCGATAAAGAGACACAGGAGAGGATCAAAAGTTCAAGCAACAACCGGAGAAGCTGCTAAAGACTCTTACTTCCATTGGCCTGCTAGTGCCGTTTGGTTCAGAGGAGTGAGAGCCAACTCGTTGAACTGACTATGTCCAATCACATACAGCAGGATGAGGGTTAGAAATGGCTTAGAATCGCTGATGGTACCTTTAAAGCAACTCTAAAGAGTTTCTAGTACGTTAAAATAATGTTTCCAAAATCATGACCGTGGTTCATCAACTCGTAACAGGATGAACGGCACTTGTGTATTCCCTTTCGCGGCCCTCTATCGGCTATAACCGCACTGTGCAAGTTTACCAGATCAGGTAGCAGTTCTGTAGTATGATGGAATGAGACATAAGAAACTACAAATTTGACTTACTTCAATGTCGCAACTTTCATAAAATCATGCAACATACTCTACTGTGTGTGAGGACATTGTTAATTGATGGATAAACAAATAGTGTTCGTGCGACAGTGGAAAAGTACTTTAGTGTTGCTATAATGATTTTGATTTGAAGTTCATAGTAACTCACCAGCCATTACAAATCTTGTCATGAGGGAATAGTAGGCTACAATGACATTAAGAGCATGATGGTCTGTATCTATGGCAACAGCCATTATGATCTCTGGGTGTGTGCATGTTTAGCAGTTGATATGTTGGTTTAGAGTGTATAATACGAGTAAATAAGGTCTAGTTAGGAATCAAATATAACTAAAAAAGCACTCCGAGAGTGCAGACTTCCGCATCCTGGATACATACGGTGATCCAGATCACTCCCATCTTGCTAACAAACAGACAAACAGACAAACAGACAAACAAACAAACAAACAAACATACAAACAAACCCTGATGAAAACATAACCTCCTTGGAGAAGGTAATAACCAGGTTACACACCTCCTTTGAGCTCCTCCTCATCAAAGGGGAAGGGGATGTGAACGGTCTCTCCATGGCCATGCATGCCGTGACCCTATCAGCACAGAGGTCACACAGATCAAAAGGAGGTCAGACAGGCGAAAGACTTCCTGCGCCAAAGGCAAGCTAGGATCAAGTCACCATAGCAGGAAATGAAATTGAGGATTTGCTGAATGGCTGAGGTATTGTCTGTTGACAGTGACAGTGACAGTCCCGAAATAATACAATCGCAAAGTACAATTGCTCTGTCTGGTCCAAACAAAGACAGACAGACCAAATAAGGGATGTTTGGTCTGTCCGCTTTTTACGGGTAAAAACAGTACAACTGAGACAACTGGCGAGATCTTACTTATCCTACGTACAAGTACTGTACAAGTACTTACAAGCCACCAGGCACAAGGCAGTCATGCATTGTTGTTGTATTTCAGGTTATGCTGTGTAACGCTAAATAGACTTGGTGATTTTCACAGCTGTGCATCCTGCATCATGCTGTAGAATGCTAAGTAAACTTTGGTGTTGTATCGGCCACTGTGGGAATACACCTACATAGAGCACAAGAATTGCTGTGTATATCTATGCTGTGAATCTGCTGTTTATATACCTTGCTGTGACATTATGAGTTGTGCATTTAGGGTATCAAAAGATATTATATTGTTGATGTTATATTATGTTAAGATGTTATATTATGTTTTATATTATGTTTCATGGAATACAGACAAGAAGCGAGTCATTAAACAGCTACTGCCTGTAGCAGAGGCAGCAGAGAGAGTTAGTGCTCAAGGGCCTTTGGAGGCAGTGTAAGGACTCTTCGCATGATGTTTTTACCCACCTGGATGAGAACGGCCGAGTGGGTGAGGGCGTCGTTGAGCATCGTCAGCACATTAGAGGTCGGCACCACACCGGGGTCATGACCCCAGGAAGTAATTAGCAGCCGGTCATACACCTGGATGTGCAAGAGAGCATGACACAGACTTTGATCGTGCGTTTCCATACTGAGGCCCAAATGCAGGTATATGGAATAATAATGACTTTGACTTATATAGTGCCTTGCATGGTACCCAAGGTCACCAAGGTCATAAGAGGTCATCACAAACACGCAGGGAGTCGCAAACTTATATTCGGTCACTCTGTTATACACATACACGTAGGTACTGGTACACATTTTCATCTCTGCGTGCAGACAGACCTGAAAGATTTCTGGAAGTTTCCTGAGCCTGGAACCCTTTGACAGCAGCAGAGAGGGCGGACCCTGTCCAGTCACATGGTACAGATAGAGCTTGAACCAGATGGAGCTGACCTCGGGGATGGCAGGACCAATGTGCTGGAGAAGAGAGAGGGAGAGAGAGAGAGAGAGAGAGAGAGAAAGAGTGAGTGAGTGAGAGAGAGAGAGAGAGAGAGAGAGAGTACAGAAAGGGCACAGAGGGAGGAGGGGAGGAAAGAGGGAAGAAGAGAAGGAACAAACCATGACTCAGACTCTCGCAGGATTCCTCAAGTACACCACAACATGAGTCAATGCAGCTTGGGTCAGCGGGGGGGGGGGGGGGGGGGGGGGGGTTACAGAGTCAAAAGAAACCTGCTCACTCACACACACACACACACACACACACACACACACACACACACACACACACAGATGCTAAGGAGAGCTGAGAACTAAGCCGACAGTTGGGGGCTCAAACACTACTGTTTCAAAAGAAACCTGCTCACTCACACACACACACACACACACACACACACACACACACACACACACACACACACACACACACACACACACACACACACACACACACACACACACACACACACACACACACACACACACACACACACACACACACACACAGAGATGCTAAGGAGAGCTGAGAACTAAGCCGACAGTTGGGGGCTCAAACACTACTGTCAGCGTGAATCACATTTTCAGGTGTGGAGGCAGGCGCAGGTGCGCGTGTGTGTGTGTGTGTGTGTGTGTGTGTGTGACTTGCCAGGTGCAGTTCCAGAGGGAAGCCCAAAGGCGCCTTCTGGACGCGAGCGGTACCTACCTGTGGTGTGCAGCTGCTGATTGGTCGGATCTCGTTGCTGAGCGGCGCCATGGAGACCAGCAGCTTGTAGTTCTTGTTGAGCACGCGGCTGCAGGTGGCCGGGTCCAGACCCAGCAGACTCTCACAGCGCAGCAGGTCCAACGGCAGCCCTGACACACACACACACACACACACACACACACACACACACACACACACACACACACACACACACACACACACACACACACACACACACACACACACACACACACACACACACACACACACACACACAGAGAGAGAGAGGACATTGGTCACACACAATTTTGTGTGTGTGTGTGTGTGTGTGTGTGTGTGTGTGTGTGTGTGTGTGTGTGTGTGTGTGTGTGTGTGTGTGTGTGTGTGTGTGTGTGTGGAGTGGATGCGGAGTGTTTATGTCCAGATTAAAACGCCCACAGACTCCAGTCCAAGAAATGTGCCTGACTCCGGGCGCAGGCCCAGTAATGAGGCCGACGGGGCTTGTAAAAACTTTATATAGATTTGGGCTTGATGGTTCACCAGCCCACAGATGTAACAGCCAGTGTGTGTGTGTGTGTGTGTGTGTGTGTGTGTGTGTGTGTGTGTGTGTGTGTGTGTGTGTGTGTGTGTGTGTGTGTGTGTGTGTAGTCTGTGTGCCATCTTAATAATATGTAAAAGTGTGAGAAAGGGTCAATATGTGAGTACGTGTGGAGTATAAGCAAGCGTGAGACCGAGCCGTGAGAGTGGGAGACATGAGCTCATGCTCATTTCTGTGAATCACTCCAACTGAAAATTTGGAGGCGATAAAAAATAATGAGTCAGTGTTTGTGTTCACTCAGAATAGAGAAGAGCATTTCAGGCCAAAGAGATGATCTTGTGGTTCAAATGTGAATAAGTGCATACGATTGTGTGTGTCTGTCTGTCGGTTTCATCCTGCTTCAATTAAATTGGCCAACTGTCTCTAAAAGTAAAGAAAGACATTAATTGCGTGCTTGTACAGGTTCAGATGAAAGGAGCATAGCAGGGAGCCAGTCTTGTACACATTCAATTATTTCGCAGGGAACCTCTTCCAGAAAACAAAGAACATTTGTGTGCTGACCATGTATGCATATGGATGTGTCTAGATATCAGAGATGTGTGGGTTGATCCAAAATAAGTAATTTGCAGGCGGGTCAGAATAAAAATGAAAACATGAAAATGTCAAATATTCTGGTCAAATATCACCTGAAGGCATCTATCAAAGTAATAGCCCCTTAAGACTCTAAAACATCATTGGTTGACTCCAATCGCACAAAGATGCAGCATGTGCTTGCTTGCCACAGCTGTTCAAGCTGTTTGAGTGGAGAATGGAGGGCAAATACATTTGAAAATAATTACGGCTGTCAAATTAACTGATTCATTTCGATTAATTAATTTTAGAAAAATTAGATTAAATTGATTAAAAAGAATAACGCAGATTAATCGATCTCAGCATATTTCCTCAGCATATTAGGTCATATTATAGATTGTTATGGCCATTATTTTAACAGTGAAAGTAATAATAAAACAGTTTTTGACCTTTAATGTCGCTAATGCTGATTATTCACTGATTCATTTTAATTGAGATATTTAAAATGCTTTAACAGCAAAAATTCTTTATGGGATTAATTTCGATTAATTAATCACAGAGTATGTAATTAATTAGATTAACATTTTTAATCGATTGACAGCCCTAAAAATAATGCTTCTCGTGTTCTCTGTAATAAGCATGTTTCGTCTTCAGTGATACTAAGACTTCATTTCTTAATTCAAAGCCAATGAGTCAGTCAACCTTTACGTAAAAAAATGGGCAGACCGAGCCTAAAACAGGTCAGATTGAATTTAACGGAATAGGCTATGATATGATAAACATCAGGCTTATTGATGTTTATTTCAACTGGATATGAATTGATATCAACTATCACAGGAACCAGCAATAAACAGCCCAGTACAATAATGCTGACACTACTAAATCAATTTCCAATTCATAATCCCCCATAAAACGTAGGCTGCCATGCTGTCTTCCCTTCTAACAAATAACTTCAGTTATGGGACAACTAGAATAGTTTGATCATAGAATGCCTCTGCGCAGCCATGGATTTCTGTTTGACATCAATTTGTGTGGCTCATATATTATAGAGTTATAGATCCAGTCACTCTTTTATCTAAAACGATGGTTCATACCGAATTCAAAAAATGTGCCTTAAAGAGACCCTATGCAACTTTTTCATAGTCATAAAATCGCTTAGAAATCGTTGTTTTGCTTGACTGACCAGTTTTATCGAAAACAGTAATATTTCCTCCCGCCTCCAGTGTCCCTATCCGCTATTGCAACCTTGCAGTTTGCTCAGGAGACGATCGTTCCCTGTTTACATCTGGAAGGCTAAGACGCGTAAGAAACAAGAAGAACCACGCTTACAATTTATATATTTATATATAGCCTATATATGTATAAATATACACGCTAAAGCTGTCGGGGAAGCTCTGCAGAGAAATAAAACGAGCGAAAATGAAAAACGAAACCAAAACCGGAGATGGAATCGCCAATCCTGCATAGTTTGTCTTTAATGCATTCTCGAGATATGGGGGCACAGTGACCTTGAACTTTGACCTCCCAAAACCAACTCACTGTCTACAAGACATCAATGGTGGACATGTGTAATAATGTTTACCGATGTTGGGCAGGTCTGGTCCCTGATCGCTGGTGAGCTCTTTGTTGTAGCGCAGAAAGAGAATGGTGTTCCTGAGGGTCAGAGCGTGGTCAAAGTAGCGCTGGGCTTCCCCCTCCGCAGTGCTCTCAACCTGAACACACACACACACACACACAACACACACAACACACACAACACACACACACACAACACACACAACACACACAACACACACAACACACACAACACACACAACACACACAACACACACACACACACACAACACACACACAACACACACACAACACACACAACACACACACACACACACACACACACACACACAACACACACACACACACACACACAGCAGATTACACAGAGCACATAGCAAACAGACACATTCACGAATGAGATCCAATAACATTCATAAACATGCCAAAGCAAACACACACACATACACATCAGAGACAGTGTGTGCTAGTACTTCAAGGAAATGAGCTTGCGTGCATTTGTGGGTCAATGTGAGAAGCTGCTCATGTGCAAATATCCCCTCTGCCTTTACGAGTACCCCCACCCCCCCACCCCTGGGCCCTGGGCCCTGCTCTCTTCCTCCCTCTGGACCTCATGCTTCTGAGCACCCTGACAGCTCCACTCTTGGTGCATCGGCGGCCCATTTTTACCCTCCGCCAAGGAGGTTATGTTTTCATCGGGGGTTTGTTTGTTTGTCTGTCTGTTTGTTTGTTAGCAAGATAACTCAAAAAGTAATGGATGGATTTCGATGACATTTTCAGGGAAGGTCAGAAATGACCCAAGGAAGACACGGTTAAATTTGGCAATGATCCGTATCACCATCGGGATTCCGGAGGCGTGTATGTTTTTGTGTCACTTGTGTCTTAGGACACATCTATTTGTATGACCCTAATGTACTTCCATACCAAAGGGGACCTTTGCATCATGACTTGAAGTCAAATGCCTATTTCTTGGGCTTAACCTCCCTACTACTCTGACTAGAAGGAATCTCCCCCCTTATAAGGTGGCCGAATGCTGCGCGGAGAGTCGTACCTTCTCCAGCTCCATCAGGAAGCTGTCCAGGGTCTCGTCGGAGAGTTTGCCCACCTCAAACATGGTCACCGCATGGCTCTTCAGGTTCTGCACACAAAGCACACGGAGCGGTTAACTGGAAGAACACACAGCGCAGTGTGCGCAAGAAAAACGATGACAGACTCTTCCTTGTTATTTTTTTAGGAAAGTCAGCGCACACCTGAGTTTTGTCGAGGTGCTGGTCGCGGGACAAACGCAGATGAAGGAGAAGAGAGCACACACTCTTATCCGATGCGCGTCAAATGTGTGCGGTCTCCTCTCCTTCATCAACAGACTCTCCCTTGTTAAAAATACGGGCACACATACAGTACATATTCTCTCTCCCTCATATACATTCAAATATCTATCTATAAATTACAGGAACGTCTGTCTGTTATGTCTCTGTTATTCGCAGATCTCTCGAAAAGTTCACCTGGCTGATTTTAAAACTTGACAGGTGTCTTGCTACGGGCACGAGTAAGCGCGGTGGTTGTTTTGGACAAGAAATGCAAAACACATTGTTAAATATATCGGTAAAAGAAGCACATATTGGCTTTCGCCGCTCTAGCCACTGGCCATGCACCCTCTCCCACTCGTTGTCTGTAGCTGATCAAAATGCCATAAGCCTACAGTACACCGCTGCTTGATATGTAGAAGATAAACCATTGTGTGGAATGACGCATCATCATACGATGTCTCCTATTGCCGCCTATTGACATCATGCTCTGCCTGGCACTCTCTGTCTGTAGCTAGTATGGTGTATTTGTTGTTATATAGGTTTCAACATTACTGTAATGACTACAATCGACAATAATGGTCCCAAATTTAAGGATGTTTTGGACTTATTTATTCTGCAGCTTCATTCTCAACTCAGCTAGTGTCGTTGAGGTGAAGACAATCAGACACTGGAAAATTCCACAGAAGGAGGCTTCAGGCCACAATAGAATGAAGGAAACCATTTTATCATAGCACATACGCATGGTTAAACATGCCAGCAAATGAGGACAAATATACCACACCGGCTACAGACAGCGAGAGGCAGGCAGAGCATAGAGGGTAGAGGCTAGAGACTGATTTTGAGTCCCATCATTGCAAATTTTATATAATGCTGCATCATTCCACAAAATGGTTTGTCTTCTATATCAAGCTATTGAATGGGTTAAACATATAGCCTGAACTCAAAGCTTAGGCGTATGTCATTTTGATCAGTTACAGACAACGAGTGGCAGGCAGAGAGCGTGATGTCATTTACAGGCTACCAGAAATTGTTTTTAAGTCACATCGAGGCACATTTCATATGATTCATATGATTCATCCACAAAATGGTTTGTCTTCTCTATCATCAAGTTATTCAATAGGCTATTAGCATAGCCTTAACTCAAAACAGCTGTCAATGTCATTTTGATCAATAAAAAATATCCCATGCCGCTATGCTGTTCACTACACATTTATTGCAACGGAATATAATATTCAGTATTCATTATTGAATGCTTAGCTGGAATGATGTTTTTCACTATCATCCTAATCTTAAAGCAGCCTTACTTGCCGGCATGTCATTGGGCTACGGGTGTTTTGCAGGAATGGCATGTTTGAACGGCCACTGCACTAGTTCATCCATAAATGACAGAGACGTCTGTCTGTCTGTCTGTATGTGAGTTTGTCTGTTATTCGCATATCTGTCTAAATGTTAACTGAGTCCGACTGATTTCAAACTTGATAGGTGTCTTGCTAAGGACACGAGTAAATGCATTGCCAAGTTTGACATTGTTTGGATAAGAAAAAAAATATTCAGTAAAAATATCGGTACAAGAAGCACACACTGGCTTTCGCCTCGCTAATGTAGACACTCCCCCTCTCACACAGCACTGTGGGCTACCAGAGAGGATAGAAGCGGGGCTTTGGCAGAACTGAATCAGTGTAGGCTACAAGGGTAAACAGTTAAGCGAGTGGAAGGTCCCAAATTGAATCGAGCGATAATGGTCCCGAATTGAAGGACATTTCAGAGTGCCACACATGCAGAGCATCACCAGCCACAGACAATAGCCACGTTTACATGGACAGCATCTTTTGTCATTCCGATTAAACTATTCCGAATGAAAAATGTGTGCCGTCTGTTTACATGGGGTACGTTCTATTCCGATCAGGTGTTTCTAAGCGCTTTAGAATCTTTGATCGGAATAGCCGTTGTTGCCTACTTTTCATTAGGAAGATATAGCAGCCAATCCAAATGGCCGTATACTGTACATGGCTGTTCATTCGGAATAGGACCGGACTGCAGCACTTTTTTTATTCCGATTAAAATTCTGATCGGATCAGGAATTTTCACACATGCACGCGCATGCGCACACGCACACACACCCCCCCATCCCTAACTCACCGGAGATAGGTTTCCCATCATAAGGAAGGCTGTGAGAGTGGAGTCAAACAGGAAGGCGATGCGCTTAGTCGGAGCTGCTGGGATACTCAGACTGCTCACACTGGCCGTGTCTGGACACGGGACAAAGCACAGACATGGAGGAGCATTAATAATGAACAACCACACACAACCACACACACACACACACTATTTACACATTAACATTGACACACAAAATACTACGTCACACAATACCATACACATGAATATATCCACTAACTATTCATAAGTGTGTGTGTGCATATACACTTATATCTACTCACACAAAAACACACACACTATGCTACCTCAAGAGTTACTGTAGCTAAAGAGACCCCCCCCCCCCCCCCATTTTAAATACATGAAAAACACAAATAAACAAATACATGTCCACTGAATCCAACTGCTGATTGTGGTTTATTCTAAGGACTGCTCGTACCCTGGTCCTCCAGACTGGTGGTGTCTGTGTCAGTGGCAGAGGAACCTGCCTCCATCACTGGGCTTCCACCCTCCCATGAGAGCAGCATCTTCTGAGTGTCCAGGGTGCCCCTGTTACACACACATGTGCACGCACACACACACACACACACACACACACACACACACACACACACACACACACACACACACACACACACACACACACACACACACACACAAATTGTAAGAACTAGAAAACAAGCCATAATAAAACATACCCACACCATCAACAATGCAATGCACTGACAAAGCCATATATACGTTTTGAGGTCTCACAACACATAGTACAGTGCTAAGCAACTTATTCACAGTGCCAGTGACCAAGGAGGCTTCAGGCTTAAAACAACTGAGAGCTGATAGGTCTATATGATAAGATACAGTAGTGGTGACAGACGTACTTCAACCGGTTGACAGAGGGGGCGCTCTTCCAGGAGGGGTGAAGCTGTTCTGGGCTGATAACCTGGCCCTTCTTGAAGGCAAACCCCAGGCGACAGTACATGGATACGGCATTCTGGGAAAAGTCACGAGAGAAAAGAAGATGGAAGATCTTTTGTCAGATAACGGTGATGCTGTATACCTCTTCAACATCCAGCGTAGTGTTATTCAAGCTCATTCAAAGTGGCTGAGAGTTCAGAAGGTGACCTCGAATGACACAGCGTCTCATAGTACACCTGCTGAAGCTCTCACCACTAAGAAAGCAATCAGACACTATTGACTTTTTTTTTTTTTCAAAGCCAAAATCATAGGTTGGTTTGTTGGTTTGTTGCCATTTGCTATTCAAGGCACACACTAGCAGTCTTGAAAAGGCAAAGTGCCCTTTCAGTCCAAAATACAAAAGCTGATGACTAAAGATTTTAACTGTATGTGTTCTGCTTGAAGGTGCGATACATAGGGTCCCTTATCAACACAAAATGTATCAAAATTGTTCAATTACAAATAAAAAGAACTGATGCAAAGAAATCAAGGTATTCATTTCAGGAAACGGCCGTGAAAAAGAGGACACGGAAGCTCATCCAGCTCATTCATTCTTTCAAAAATCACTGACTGCATCTTCCCACTCTTAAGAAGGTGAGCTAGACCATCAAGACACCATCAAGGGGCTCCAGGGAGGACGATCCTCATTCTCCAGTCAAACAGAGGAGAGCCCGGAGAAACTAGGTCAGCTCAAATGGAATTCAGGCAGCATTCAAAATCAGACTCCGGCTCTCAGCTAGGGGGCTCACCACAGGAACAGCTGACCTGAGTGTGTGCGCGTGAGTGTGAGTGTGTGTGTGTGTGTGTGTTGCATGTTCAAGTCAATATCAGTGCATGAGTAATGATGTTTGTGGTCAATGTATGCACACATATAGGCTTGTTGTTACAGTGTTCTTTTGTGTCTGTGCGTCCATTCTGCAGTAAGCAAGTTCTGACGGAAACGAACAACAGCTTTAGGGAAAAGCCAGAGTAAGGTTAACCAAAATCATATTACCTTCTCTGATTCATTCAGTGTACAAAAAAAATAAAATAAAAAAAGCACAGCATGTCCTAATGGAATTAGTACATGCCTGTAATTGAATACTGCACTCTGCCCATTTCAAAGCAATGAGTGTCAAGAGAGGCTCTAAATAAATTCTCTGAAAACACGAATACATTTGGGAACTTTCAATTAAGCGTACAATGAAGACACTTTATTCTCGGGCTTTTCTGGCAAGTCTATGGTTAACGGGGGCTGGGGAGAAATTGCATTGTGTTGTCGGGTGCGCGGATGGCATATAAGCGGCCCCTCATTTTCAGAGCGGGAGCACACACTCAACCACCATTCAGCGCGAAAAGCCATCAGCGTGTCCCGGGATTTGGGAAAATTGCCTCTCCATTTGGCTGTCTGTGGCCCAGCAGCGCGCGCGGCGCAGTCGGAATTCAGAGCCTTTCAGGGCCTGAGCAAAAACCATAATTTCTCGCCTGACAGCTACAGTACGTACGTAGATATGAGGGGGGGGGACTTTTTGCTCATTTCAAAACTTACCTTCACAAGCCCCAAGTCAATCTCAAGAACGTTGGCGAGCTGAAATTGGAAGCAAAGAATAAAATAAGAACACCGCTTCACCGGTGGTCACAGCACATGTGAGGGTTTTTTAACAAATTGATAGATATAAATTAATATGCGGCCTGCACGGCTGTGACTACGCATTCAAACACGTCGAGTATTGAAGCCCACCTCGGAGACGTTGGTCTGCTCATCGATGGACACAAAGATTTTGTAGAGAAGCGTCTCGAAATAATCTCCCTGCACCCGGTTCATCACAAAGCCTTCCAGTGGGGGCACTACAAAATGAAGCAGAACCACGATTGAGAGAGGAGGGAAAGAGGCTGGACAGCATAAGACACAGAGGAAGAAAGAGAGAAAGAGAGCGGATGGAGAGAGCGGCGAGAAGACCGAGCTGAACGGGAGAGTCATAAGCGTGGAGAATAATCACTTGCAAAAACAGCCCTGTTGTAATGACAGCCCTCTCACAATGTTTTCTCTGCTGCCCCATAAATGGATTTGCGATCATCCCATTATCCCCCTCAGATCAGCACACTCCAGAGGCTCCATTACGCCCAGCTCCCCCAACCAGGGAGCCTACTACCCCCCCCCCCCCCCCCCCCCCACACACACACACACACACACACACACACACACCGCACCTACTGACACCCCACAGGCCTGCAGTAGGTAAACACAGGCAAAATAATCGGGTGTTTGTGACGAGGGTAGAAAATGGCCCAGGATAGAGGGATAGAGAGATAGAGAGATGGAGAGCGCGCGAGAGAGAGAGAGAGAGAGAGAGAGAGAGAGAGAAGGATAACAGAAACAGACACAAATAAAAGATAGAGAGGATGAGGGGACTGGGGAGGCAGGGGTTGTGCTTGAGAGGAGGGAAATGGCCCACTGCACCTGATATACAGCTGTCATCGGATATGGGCACGTCCAGGTAGATGTAGCCGCGGTTGTACAGGCCTACAACACAGACAAGAGGACAAGGAGAAGTGAGAGATTTAAAACATAACTTCTACAAAAATCACACCTGACCTACTGTTTTAGTGGTCGAACATATGTGAGTCTAACACAAGTGACAAAAATATTAAAGCATAAAAAACATATTATTGCTTTGGGGTTCCTCTACATTTGGGACGCATATCAATCAACAAAATAAATATGCGTCTTTTACAACAAAGTATGAACGAAACACTGATATAATACAAAGGGAATGCACCGACTGTAGAAAGATTCAATTTTCCATTTTGATTTCGGATGTGGGGGCAGTGTTCCTCAACGAACACAGAAAGTTGCTAGGTCGGTAATCGCCAATAGAGCGCCGCTCAGACAATGGCAGAAGGGCCCTTCGTCATGTTATGGGCAGGGATGTAGTGGTAAAATAAGAGGTGGGTAAACTACTGTATGAATTCTGTTATCTCGGTGAGGTGGACTGTGCTATGCGGTATCGGATTTTTTAAAAAGGCATTCAGAACGTGCTTGATGATGGTGGAGGTTATTGTCTAATCTTTATATCAATACCAGTGGTATTAAATGGTTCCTAGAGTGTTGATGAGTGCAGATATTGTATTTGTGGATAATACAGTGTGATTTTTGAATGGTAAAAGTTGCAATTGGTGAATAAACTCTTTTGAGAGGGGGATAAACTACATTTCTGACATTTCAGAGGTGGATAAAACTGTGTTTACTTGCGTTTCGCCTCCACTACATCCATGGTTATGAAGTTATGTACATCATTTTGGAAGGTAAAAAAAACTCTTAAAGGTGCCTTTAAATATTTTCATCTATTCTATCTAATAATCTAGTTTTATCTCAGTTATCGAAATCTTTCTGTCGGGACTGTAACTGAGCTTCTTAATGCTGACTCCAGATCAGATCACACAACATTCTGCCTCCGACCTCCTGAGGTGAACTGAGGCTAGAGCATTTGAGACGTCTAATCCAGACTCTCCCCTTGACTGCTGCAAACAGGGGCCATCAGAGCCTCTCCTCTGCAGCTTGTGCTCTCTCTCTGTCAGGGAGCTGCCAGGTGGTCCTTCAAGGGCAGACAGAGAACACTTACTCAGAACGACATTGTACTCCATTCCGCCAGCGAGCTGGGGACCCGAATCAATCATCTTATCTATGGCCTTCTTCTCGGCCGTCGAGCAGATCTGCAATCAAACGCACATTGCACAGATGCCTTCAATCTCAAAAACAACACGGACAATATGACACAGCTAGATCAATCGCCCACCCGGAAAATGAACAAAGATGACCGGCAATTTTTGCTCGTTCACAAAGCAAAGAAAGTTTCCTTTTCTTTTTTTTTTTTAAATCCATCTCCTGCTTTTATTTCCCTTTATTTCTTTACTTATTTTGCGAACAACATGAAGCCCAGGAGTTCCAGGGCTAAAGGCCCACACTGACCTCAACACTGGCCTGCATCTCCAGTGACAGGTAGAGGCCTTTAAAAGCATCTCTAAAAGGACATGGAAGCCATATGCTCTCAGAGATAATGGTCTTTGATCATAATTTCCCCATCACTTTCAGTCCTACAAAGATGATCCTCAATAGATTTCAGCAAGGTGGAGGGTAGATTCTCATCACTAATAGGCTTCATTGGGAATTGAACCAATGATTGTGGCCATTACTATTATTGCTCTATTACAAACAAAAGGAGTGTTATTCAGGCACCAAAGCTGTCTTGAGTGGTTGATATTATCTCTGGAAGGTTATATCACCTCAACAGGCATCATATCGTAAAGTGACAAAAGTGGAAATTCCTTATATCATAAGGTAACAAGAGTGGAAAGAGCAAGGCTCCATGAAACAATACTATAACAATGTTGGAGCCACAATTTTTGAGAAACAATACTTGATGTATTGTGGTTGTGTTATGTAAATAATATGGTGACAACATTGTTTTCTTTTCTTTTCTTTAAAGTGTCCACAGTGAAAAGCTTCTTCAACATGCATTTCATAAAATCAAGTAACATTTTTACTCTGTGCGTCTAACTTCCAAGAGTTCTTTTAAATGAAATGCGAGGATCATCATACCGACTCAGTAATGCAGATATTGTGTAATAAAACGGTTTCATTTTAAAACTGAATGTTGCTTTTAGGTTTCACAATTTACATCAACATCACTTTGCAGGATGAGAAAATTATTAGCAACAAGAAAACCCCTTAGAAACGAAAAAAAAAAAAAAAAGTAAACCAATATTCAGAATCCCAAAATTTACAAACAAAAAAACCTCCAAATATTCAAGAAACCTCCAGCTGCTCCAGCTGCTCCAGCTGCTACACTCTGTGCACAAGTTGATTCCCGCTCCCCTAGTAGAGCCAAGCTCTGTGAGCTGTAACGGAGACCCCCAGGTGCTCGTACCCTGATATCATCCTCGGTGATGTAGCCGGTCTGCACCACCCACCACGGCTCCACCGTAATCTCCACCGGCTTGCCAGGCAGAAGGTCACGTGCCGTTTTCCTGCGGAAGAATTTCTGCACGAGAGAGACAAACGCTGTGTTGGATGAACGGGGGGGGGGGGGGGGGGGGGGGGTGGCAAGGCACCCTTGAAACACAACACTTACAAACACCAAGCTTTTTCACTTGATGTGTTCTTGGCAAGAGATCAGACACAATAGGCTACTCAAAATGTCTTCAGAGACTCTCTGGCTACCATGTTGCTATAGTAACAGTCGATGTCGATTTGGCAATAGCATGGGAAAACTTTGCTTTTTAATAAAAAAAATAAAATAAAAAAAACACTTTTCTTACTTTGGAGGACCTGCATTGGTTCATCAGGTCGATATACTGGTTCCTACCAATTCCCATGAGCCTAAGACCTGCAAAAGAAAAAGTAACAAATCCATACAGAAATGAATAAATAACTTCAGTGATTCATTGGTCATGAGTTAAAAGCTGGGAAAGAAAGGACAGCCTTCTAATATTGGGCAATATTGGGCCATTTTCAAGCTAAACTATTGATCTAATTATGGCGAAAACACATGCTGAATATTTAGATTTCCTTTTCAGACATAAGTATCAAGTTGAACCAGTTTCCAATTAACACACACTTGTTTTATGCAGAACATTCTTGTTAAAAAGTCCTGCTGCCAACTGCACATTAACAGGTGCATGTGCATACACACGCACACACACACACACACACACACACACACACACACACACACACACACACACACACACACACACACACACACACACACACACACACACACACACACACACACACACACACACACACACACACACACACACACACACACACACACAGACATACCCACTTCATAAATTCTCTTGCTATTGTTTTACAATTCAGAAGAATGACCGTCATGTGTGACAGCTCTTTCTAACCCTGGATGCAAGAGTGAGGCACGTGCACGGAGCTGAGTGTCCTCCATGGCACATACACACACACACACACACACACACACACACACACACACACACACACACACACACACACACACACACACACACACACACACACACACACACACACACACACACACACACTTGGATACAAGAGTGAGGCACGTGCACGGAGCTGAGTGTCCTCCATGGCACACACACACACACACACACACACACACACACACACACACACACACACACACACACACACACACACACACACACACACACACACACACACACACACACACACACACACACACACACTTGGATACAAGAGTGAGGCACGTGCACGGAGCTGAGTGTCCTCCATGGCTGTCAAGTATGTGACTCTGGTATGTGCCCCATACCAACCTTTTGTGCAAACCTCATGCTCCCTTTAGCTCACAGTGTAGGGGTGTGTGTGTGTGTGTGTGTGTGTGTGTATGTGTGTGTGTGTATGTGTCTGTGTGTCTGTGTGTCTGTCTGTCTCTCTCAAACACACATTCACACCGTTCCCTCGGTCTTGATGAAATGAAACACAAACGGACCGGTACACACCCTAGTGTGTGTGTGTGGGTGTGTGTGGGTGTGTGTGGGTGTGTGTGTTGACCTCTAGGCTTTGTGCCAGGGAAGTCATGGTGCTAAACCCACTAGGCTTACAGCAGAGAGCTCCCCACCTTTCATAGAGAGATCAGAGATGATGACCATGTGTGCGTGTGCGCACACACACACACACACACACACACACACACTACACACACATGATTGCAAACAGACACAGCAGAAAACACATACAGTACTAGCTTGCACTTTCATGCATGCATACACCCACACTTACACCCCAAAAAAAGGGGGATCAAAAGCTATCTTTCACATTCACGCATGACCTACCCTCACATACAGACACACACACACACACACAAACAAACACAGATAGAGAGAAAGTGGGAGAGAGAGAGAGAGGAGAAGGAGAGAGAGAGAGAGAGAGAGAGAGAGAGAGGAGAAGGAGAGAGAGAGAGAGAGAGAGAGGAGAGAGAGAGATAGCACAGAGGACATAGACAGAGCATGCTTGCTACCTTCAGGTCTCGTACCTCCCACACACCCTCTGGCCTGAATGCCCCCAATGCCCTCAATGCCTTCAGTGGCCCCTGACCACAGCGGGGTATTCTGGCACTGGTGGACTAGCATATGGCCCTGGGCTCCACAAAGGGCTTGGACTTTCCATAAGATCTGCCCTCACCCCAGGAGCAGAGCCATAAACTTCTCTACACCTTCCCATCACCGTACTCCCACGTCATTAACATCATATCGCACATAGAGGGAGTGATGTTATCAATGCAGTCAGCATGACTGACATGACTTGAAGTTATCCACAGCATGCCCAAAGCTGAGCCATTCTAATATTCATTACAGGACAGCGACCTTGGGATGTTTTTCACCAAAAAAGTACCAGTAATTTGAGAAAAACACACAGACACAGACACACACACACACACGATCACAAACAGACACACACACACACACACACACACACACACACACACACACTAAATGATTCATGCTTTGCCACATTATTCATTTAAAATCCAACAAAATTGAATGTGAGAGTGACGCAACAAAAACACCCCACAACTCTTCTATAGATTCGAGATTATAAAACTTGCAACATGCATGAAACACAGAAATAGTGTGTGTGTGTGTCTCTGTATCTGTACTCTGTGTGTGTATGTGTGTGTGTGTGTGTGTGTGTGTGTGTGTGTACACACTATCATGGGGGCACTGAGAATATGAGTGAGCTGTGTGAATTGGAATGCCTGTACAAGCTGATGCGAAACTAAAGCTTTAGTGTGCTGACTTACAGTCGGCTGCAGTGAAGTTGGGCAGGGAGTCGTAACTCTTCTCACAGTTCATGATATCCTGGAGAGGGTGACAAAAACAGCACATTCAAACACCATTGCTGGTTGAGCGCAGACACTACATAAATCTACCGCCATGCCTTTGGAGGGAGACAGAGAGGAATGGGCATTCGATCTCACATGCAAATCCGTCTTGGCACTCAAACTGAGTGACCTTTCCTTAGTACCACCACAAGAGCCTCCAAAAGTGCCAAAGGGACATTTTCATTAAAAGCCTTCAGTACAGGACACTGCACTTTAAAGCCCTTTACAATACAGCATCTTTACTGTACGTTCTTCTGCCATCCACCAACTACAAAGAGAAGAGTGCTACACATGCAGTAATATAATCAGAGAGAACACAGCCTATGTCTATGTAAAAATCATGTTATTACAATACAAAAAAATATTATCAACACTTGACTGACATACTGTAGCTGAACCATATTTTGCCTCAGGAAATATTTTTTGACCATGTTTGCTGTGATGAAGCACAAATTATTTTGTAATCATGTAATAATAATAATAATAATAATAATAATAAAAGTAATACAAGTAATAATAATAATAATAATAATGTAAGATATTTTAGTACATTTGCACATTGTGAATGTAGAGTTGGTACAAGACTTATTTTGGAACCTCCCAAGTATTTCAAATTGTGGTCCTTCAAAATGCAACAGGACACGCTCTAGCAAATCAGTGTCAGAGACAGTAACAAGGACATATTCCTCAAGGTGCAACACTAGATCACATGTCCGGAGTCCAAAGTCTGGCCCCAGAATAACAGCAGCATTTTGGCAGAGCAAAGCAAACACACTGAGAACCTTTATCTCTGAGCAGCCTTTTCAAATAACCAAGGGAGAGCAAATATAACAGCCCTTAGACACCCAAATAATATAATCCAACCAGACAGTCATGGCCCATGACCTGAACTGACCGAAAAAAGCTGTTTCATAAATCAAAGCATTTTGAGTATCTTCTGGATCAGACAAAAGTTAGCTGAGAATAAGTACTGTACATATGGCAAGGTGTGTGCATACTAACAGCTAATAACTAACTAAAATTGAGTGTTGTGTTGTCTATGTGAAGCGTTTGTTCACCTGTATGTTTCATGTCTAAATGTTTGTGTACGGGTACGCTGGCGAATATGCCATTCCGTCCAGCATTTTGTTTTTGTTTGTCTGCAGCGCTTTGGGTGTGCAAAAATGTGCTTCATAAATAAAATGTGACTTGACTTGACTAAAAGTCTCTTGTCACAATGGCCTAGGTCAGTGGTTCCCAACCTTTTTGGCAGGTAACCCATTTGGATGTCACAATAAACATTGGCCACCCGAATCATTCAGGACATGTTATGAGAGAGAGCACATCTTTGCTGTAACATCCAGTCGAGAGCTGTACTTTAATTTTTCCCAAATGTCCCAGCGAGCTTATTCATATGTTTGGCTACTTTGTTTGAACATTGATCAAGCATGATTACGTTCATCAAAGATCTCATACAAGCTGTTGAAGTGTATTCTTATTTAGCTGGACAGTAACAAAGGATATTAACTTTGTTATCATGGGGGTTTTAATATTTTTTTTATTTAATGTATGTAACTGTTATGTCATGTACTGTACTACAACTAACTAGTTTTGCTTATCCTACAGACAATTGCACTCATTGATGCACTTACTACACTCATCGATGCAATTATTGTGGTTTTTGTTGATTGTTGTAATATTGTTGTTAGAATTGCTTTTAAAAGCTTAAAAAAAATGTTTACCATGTTGTGAGTCGCTTTGGTTAAAAAAGCATGAGCCAAATGTAATGTAATGCAATTGTAAGATACCCAGTATCTCAGCCGACCTTAAGGTTGGGAAACGATTCCCTAGTGATGGCAAAATATGTTTAATTTGTCCAGAGACCATTTGCATTGTATGAGTTACAGTAAGGGGAAGTGTGGTACCTCCATGATGCCAATATAGTAGGAGAAGGGCGTGACCCTCAGGCCTTTCACCATGATGTCAGACAGGTGGTAGGGGTACAGCATCAGGTGATCACGACTGTACTTCAGCAGCTCTTCGTAATACTTCCGTTCATCCTTTTTCACATGCCGCACTGAAATTGCACGAGAGAGGGTGTTCAGATTATTCATGGGATTCAACATTTTGCATTCCAAAATGTGCATCCAGGGCTACGCGATAACCTATCACGGTTACAGTGCACAAGTAAAATGTGTACAGCTGCGACTTCTCACCTAGGTTATTGCGGAATCGTAACTGGTTACGGATGCTGTACAGAAGTACATGTTTCTCGTATTCCCTCTGGGAATTTCCAAGGCTCTGTAAAATCAGAAGACAACAACAAGTTATTTTCAAAGGATTCATTCGAGATCACTAAAAGATTCATTCTTAACACTTTTATGTGCCGCTGTCAAAACAAAAAAACCGCCACTGTACCAATATACAGGTAACTTGGTCATTTTGAGTAGCTAGATCACTGTGGGTGAGAGCTACGGTGGCTAATTTAGCTAGCTACTGAGCCGCACAATCGGATTTGACGAGGTGGGATTTCATAGACCGTCAGCAAATGCACATTTCCTGAAAAAAAGTCGATTTCTTTTTTTGGAAGACGCAGGGCTGCAACTTGCGCTGCAGTTATGGGGTATGGTCTAAGTTAGCTACCTAGCTTGCTACTCAATGTAACCTGCCTTTATTAGGTATTTAACAGGCTAACCAAGTGGCTAGCCGATAAAAAATAAATAAAGGGCCATTGCAAAGGAATTCTAGTATGCGTTTCTCTGCCTTGGCTTTAGGATGAATGAATCATGCGAAACGCTGATGCGGGTGGTGAAATCACCTCAGCCGCACAGCTGCACTGTCAAGCAAATGTTAACAGAAATGCTTGGGAGAAGGGGCTTTGACAGATGCTCTTTACCCGTAACGTTACCCATACGACATTTATGAACAGACTGTACCTGTTTGACATTTGCTGGTAGCTTGTTCCACGGATAATTTTGTCTGATGTGAAATTCCACGTCTGTATTCATTGCTAATCTGGATCCACGGTTATGTAAATGGATTGCAACGGGCTTTTGGGTAAGTCCAAGGTGACTATACCCCCCGATAATTAAAACGAGGTTTTGAGAGCAATTTAAAAGTTCGAATTCGCCTATATCCGAATATTATTTACCCCTTTCCTATAAATGTCCACTTCCTTGTTGTATTTTCGAGCGACCGTTCGTCACGCTCTCGGCAATGTTCGTCACTTCCGTTCTAGGCGTGACTGACCACTCATGACTGACAGGTCCCCAGTGGGTTAAGAGGTAAGAATATGATTAGCTGTGATGGTAGCCTTTAAAGGTCTATTACTACATGCTTGGGCTACAGTGACAATGCAGCGTCGCATAGGAGGCTGTTAGGCAACAGTGCTATGAGAAAGGATAATGTGATCAAGATGTAAGTTTCTTGCCACTCTTTGTTGAAAAAGTGTTATGCAGTAGCCAAGGCTAGACCCAACATTAACAATGAGCCTATTTCTGAAGTTGTCACTGAGCATCAGTGTCAAAACCTGATGTCATTTTCTTTTGCTGTTACCCCTCATTGAAATTCCTTTGATTTTTTTTATCATGAGTAGGCTAAATAGTGCTGATACTTCCGATGTTGACAGACATAGACTTTATGAAGATGTAGTGACACAAAATTTATGTAGTGTTTAAATTTGCCATGAAATTCTTGGATAGGAAAGATGAGGGTCAAGTTCAGCATAAAGATAACAGGCGCATACCACTGCTCTTGGTGGCCAATACGTATAGTGTTAGGTTGCAGTCCCCATGTCAGAGGTCCATGCTTTTGCCAAGCCAATAACTGGTTAGCTGACATCACATCCCTATGCTGCAGTGATACTCAATCTGTGCAGATGCATATCTCCTTTCCTCTCCTCCTGCAGCAAAGCAAACATGACAGTAATTCGTCTTCACTTTCAGTGCCTCGGGACAACGCAAAATAGCCCAGCTGGTCCTCTAAGGGACTGAGGATGGGAGTGACATTTTACACAACTGAGCTGTTTAACCATTTTTGTCAACACCTGTGTCTGAATGAGAATAGGCCTACAGAAGATATTTTATTCATAGGCTGCCAACCCACTCAGGAAAAAGATATTGAAATGTATTTTTAAGTGTCAAAAATGTAATTGTGGGCCAATTTAGAACTTTTACATATATTTCAAAAATATGTTGTGGAAAATATATTTCAAATATGTTTTTGTTGTGTATGGGCCTGTATGGGCATTCAGAACAAAAGATACAGAAACATATGAGGTTTCGGGAAGCAACTGTTTATGAAAACCTGCAGGGACAGCCTCACCTAACATCACCTCAGGCTTGTCTAGGGTCATTATCTGCTTTAGCACAGTTTTTGTCGGGGACTGCGATTTCCCTGTAATTGTTTGTTTTGGCAAAAAGTTTCACACCGAAGCACACACCAACCTGAAGTAGCGCTAATATTTATTGATCAGAACTAATCTGATTGCAGGTCGGGTCCTTATCTACAGTACTCCATGATGACTGTGGCTGGAAATGATTTTCTCTCACTTCTTTCTCAAAGATTTCTCTTGCGTAGAAAAAAGACCAGAGTTCAGTTTTCAATATTTTATAGATCAGGGTACCATGAGTAACATCTCAACAATGGTGCTGAAGCAAAGAGGGAGGAGAGGGCAGGTGCACGAAAGTTACCCAAAAGGGACGGGAGTGTGTCCTCCTTCCGCCCCTCCTGTAGGCAAAACAAGGTAACCAGGCCTTGGGGGTTCAGCTGTCCACCCGACTCAGCCAACCCTTCAGCACTGGGCTATATTTACCCTTCTTCCTGGGTTACAGAGCCCCGCCAAGGGGTGTCAGCAGACCTCTCCACCGCCACCACCCCATGCCGCCCCTGCTGTGGCAATTATGCCGGTGTTGCTGCATCCCAGCCATAGTAAACACACAGGGAGCATTCCCCTGCCCACCCCCACCCGCGACCCACTGGACTATTCTTAGCAGCTGGTATGTACACAGCGGCCTCATGGTCCGATCGAAGAACCCAACTTTCTCCACGCGCGATTCCAGCAATCATTACCAGTGGTCCAAGAGCGACGCATCAGGGGGAAATGCAAGCGGTTCTCTCTCAGCTGATCCGCGAGTGATCGGGGGAGCAAACTGGCTGAAGTTTGTTCAGCGGAAAAGGGAGAGCAGAGGGATAGGTAAGAGATCATGTTCTGTTGGAGCGGGCTGTGTTAGCGACGCTGTGACGCTTGCTTATTGACTCAGAGAGTGTTGCCTCCTTCTTGTCAATAACAGGGCAGATCAATGAGTCATTTTTGCCTCTAGACTGAATAGTTTTCTGAGAATGCATTATTGGACTGTTTAATTTGCTTCTTGCTCTTCCACCTGTCTGTATTTGTGCCAGGCCACAAGAGCAATGATGTCAGACATTCCAGAGGACTTTTTCGCCACTATTTTCTTGAGCATGATCAATTAACAGGCTGCTTTTTATGTCTAAAGTGAGATACAATTTATATGTACAGGTTTTGAATATTCAAGCCTTTTTTCTGCCTTTTGCATTTGACAGAATACACAAAAACGTTTTAGGTTTGTAATTGTTCGACATCAACTTTACATTGGGAATCCAAAAATGGAACTTGATTAATTCAGTTTCAGCAAAGTTATTATTTGACCATTGAATGCTTTCATCTGACTGGGGAATACCATCAGTCACCATCTGTGGCAGCACTGGTAGTTATTAATAAATAATAATGATTAACCGCCTGGAATAACAGTAGGGGGTGGCCCCAGTGATCCAGGGTGGAGTAAAATCAGTAGCTGTCTCTGGGGTGATTAGACGACTTAGTGTTGATAATAGCCCTATGACATGTCCCAGTCTAAACGAACATAAGCAGTCAAGGGCAAACCAACCAAACAGGGAGGGTAGGGGGGGACAGCTGGGATGTGACATAACTGTTTTGATAAAGATGGCTCTGATGAGGGGAAACTGGCCAAGCGCTACACAAATTCATCATGGTGATTTATGATGGAGTGTGAAAATAGAAAGCTGTGTATGGTGTCACTGGTCCTCACATCAAGGTCAATGTCGCAGCAGGGCAAAGGTTGAAACAACTAGACCAGAGGATATGAGGGTGAGAGCGACAAGTATATCTTGTGGCACATGTTGGTCGCGACATGGTGGCAAACACTATTATTACATTTCCTAAATTGTAATACGCTGCACTGAGGTACTTTATCCTCCTTGTAATTGTAGGTTCAGAGTGGATTATTTAACTTGGATGTCCCTTGAGAGGAAGAAAGCTTCAGTACACCCTCAGGGTATACAGATGTACAATGAATTTAGACTCTGTTCCTCAATAGTATTACCCAAGTGTATCCAAGTGTATTAGCACTCCCTGAAAGGGCCTTGGGAAATGCAAGGACCATTTATTCTATTTTTCACTGGTCTACCATACATCAGCTAAACGGGTGTACTTTAGGTAATCAAAGAAGCACTGTTCATTCAGAAATGGTTGAGCAGGAAGAGAAAATCAAGACCGGAGATTGAATTACTCCAGTCTAGGGCAGTAAACAAAGAATAACGTGGGAACACTCTTCTCCTCTCCCTTTACAGAATGGCTACTTCATCACTCGAGGTTTTTCCTTTCAAGGACCAGGAGCTGCCAACACACTTGCTAAGTCAACTGAACAGTCTTCGTCATGAGCAGATCTTTACAGATGTTCTCCTGTGCACAGAGGACCAGGAGATCCCTTGCCATCGGAACGTCTTGGTTTCCAGCAGCCCCTATTTCCGTGCCATGTTCTGCAGCAACTTCCGAGAGAGCAACCAGGCTCGCGTGGACCTGAAGGGCATCTCGTCAGAGGTCCTGAGCGGCATCGTGGACTACGTCTACACCGGCTCCATCACCATCTCCATGGAGCTAGTTCTGCCACTGATGCAGGCGGCATCCATGCTGCAGTACGGACGCCTGTTTGAGGCCTGCTCCGTGTTCTTGCAAGGGCAGCTCAACCCGGACAACTGCCTGAGCATGATCCGCCTCTCGGAGATCCTGCACTCGGACAGCCTGCGCGACCGGGCCAAGGAGATGGCGGTGCGGAGCTTCTCGGACGTGGCGGCGTCCGAGGACTTCTGCGAGCTCTCGCTGCCGGAGCTCATGTGCTACCTGGAGGACGACCGTCTCTGCGCCGAGGAGGAGCAGGTGTTCGAGACGCTGCTGGCGTGGATCCACCACGACCCCTTCTCGCGGCGCGGCGCCATCCACGACCTCTTCAAGAAGGTGCGCCTGCGCTACATCCACCCGACGTACCTCTTCCAGTTCATCGCCAACGACCCCCTGGTCCAGTCGTCCACGCTGTGCACGGAGATCATCGAGTCGGTGCGCCGGCTCATGTTCTCGGTCAGCACCAAGTGCGCGGGCGAGCTCAAGCCGCTCTGGACCACGCCGCGGCGCTACACCTGCCACGAGACGCTGGTGGTGGTCGGCGGGCGCAAGAACAACGAGCAGACGTCGCGCGAGGCCCTGCTCTACGACGAGCGGACGCAGCGCTGGCAGTGGCTGGCCAAGCTGCCGCTGCGGCTCTACAAGGCGGCGTACGTGTGCATCCACAGCATCCTGTACGTGGTGGGCGGACTCAGCCTCAGCCTGGCGTCCGGCGACAGCGCGGTCAGCGCCACCGTGTACACGCTGTCGCTCAAGACCAACCAGTGGCGCACGGCCGAGCCCATGCTGGAGGCGCGCTACGCCCATCAGAGCGTCTCCTACCTGCACTTCATCTTCGCTCTGGGGGGCATCGGAGCGGACAAGCAGATCTCCAGCGCTGTGGAACGGTACAACAGCATGTTCAACCAATGGGAGGCCATGGCGCCCATGCCAACGCCTGTCCTGCACCCAGCCGTGGCTGCCAACGACCAGCGGATCTACGTCTTTGGAGGGGAGGATGCCATGCAGAACCCAGTCAGATTAATTCAGGTAAAGAAAATCCTAAAGAGATTCCAGGCATTATAGGTTAATAAATAAATAAACAAACAAATAGTGTTATGCTATGTGTGTCCAAAATAGCATGCAGGGAGAATGACATGCAGCTAAGACAAATATTCAAAGGATTCACAGTGGAAAGAATTTATGTGTCTATAGCTATGTAGTAAATTGTTTGACTGACTGACTTGAGTTCTGAACTTCAGGTAATCATGGTGCTAAATGGAGATGATGACCTGCTGAATTCAATCAGATTTTCACTTAGAATCAAAGTTAATCACTCCTATTTTAAATGTAGAATCAAATCTAAGTTCATCTCTCCTATTTTGTATGTAAAGTGATATTCAGGATGTTACTAAATTGTGATAAAACACTGAGAGAAGTGTATCCAGAATTTGTATGAAAATGTGGTAATCAATAATGGTGATTAAATAATCTGATCTCTTAAAGGTCTATCATATCTCTCGCAATCATTGGTCAAGGCTGGAAACCAGGACAGTTAAGAACGTGTGTGCACCTGCTGCTGTGATAGAAGACAAAATATACATTGTTGGAGGTGAGCTTAGCTTTCCATCAGTATATCTCATACTCTAACATATCTACGTCTTTCAGTAGCAGAACTCAGAAATTCAGGTCAGTTAAAGTTAAACAGTTAAAACGGAGTTTGTGAGTGTCATGGAGATGGTGAGCATGTTGAAGTGGGGCAATGGTCAGACAAATGAACAGGTGCCATTCCTCTCTCCCCAAGGCTACACCAGACGAGTCATCGCCTACGACACCAAGGCCAACAAGTTTGTGAAGTGCGAGAACATGCGCGAGAGGAGGATGCACCACTCAGCGACGGTCATCAACAACAAGCTCTACGTCACCGGCGGCCGCTTCCTCAACAGCCACGACGCCATCGAAGACTCTGACTGCTTCGAGTGCTACGACCCCAAGGCGGACGTGTGGACTTCCAAAGGCTCGCTGCCGTACAAGCTGTTCGACCACGGCTCCCTCCCGCTCGTCTGCGTCTCCAACAGGCCCAACCCGCCGTGAGCTCCGAGAGGGGAGTGAAGTTCCGCACGAATACGCGTCGCTTCTCAGATGCCCCCCCCCCCCTCCCTACCCACCCCCTCTCGCCCCTCAATCCTCAGCACGGCACAAGACTTATGGGCCCGCAGCTGGCACTGGGAAGCATCTAGGCCTGCTCAGATTCCCCCGGTGGCGGTATGGGGCGCCCTGCATTGCGGGCGCTGGGGAATGCAGCTGGAGCTGGAGCATCTGCCGCGTCCTAAATCAAAGGCGATTTTGGGCCTGGCGAGCCGAGTTGTCACATCCAATGCCCCGAGGGAGTGTGTGGGTAATGTGCCCAGGGGACAAGGGAGCGCAACACTCCGCTGCTGTGCACACAGATTGGGGACCTCACTGATGCGTGGCTCGTGCCCCAAATACTCTTTCCTCACCATCTAATCCTGCAAATAGAACTGAAAAAGGGGCCTGGATATTAGTCTGCATCATAGGACAACTTGGTTTGGAGGTCTATTTATCGCTTAAGGGTACCAATAGAGATTTTTTTCCCATCAGAAAAGCATTGACACCACTTGACACCATTAAGGCATTAAAAAAAAAAAGTAAAACGTTGTGGATAATATACATTCCTGCCCTGAAACCCTGGGCTAACGTTCGCACATGCTAACAGAATTGCCCAATGTTAGATAACAGGAGCTGTGCGATTTTGGGATAATAGCGCGCGCAGTGATTGAGATTCAGCAGGTGGCCCACGGCCCCCAAGACCACGCGGCCACTTTACGCGAGGAGATGATTGGTTTTGGCTGAGTCCCCTCGGCGGGCGCGCGGGAGCAACGAGAGCCATCTTGTGTGATGAGAGAGCAGCAGGATGCGCTTCTCCGCCCGTCTAACCGTCTCCCCTCGCCGCTTCAGAGATCTGCTCTCGAGCGCAAGCTGTTATTGCGTTTGGAGATGAAGACTCTCTGTCTGTCGCCCGTGATGACACATTTCCAGAAATGACTCCCGTACGGCAATAAAGGTGGATCCTACGGAGAACGTACGAGAAAAGACAATTGACAGTTAAGGGCTAGGACATGAGAGAGAAGGCAAAATGGAGATGAAAGCACATTTGACGGCATTTTGGCCTTCTTTAAAAGCAGTCATTTTGAGACGTCCTTGACTCAAAGATTTCCCTTCACTGAGTGCTTTGTGAGTCTTGCAGGTCACTTAGGAGTGCCTTAAATACCATTGAGACACAACTACAGGAGGGAAGAGGAAAGGCGTCTCTGGTGTCCCCACTAGTGTCCTATATCCAGCTGATTCCATTCTGTGCTAAAGCACATTTCACCCTGCGGCGCCAGATAGCCCTTGACAACTGTAGTCATGGGAACCAGGAGCCACTAAGACAGGCCTGTTTTGCACTAGTCTTGGAGCCACATGTATATGACACTATACAAAGTCATGTTTGCACCCACAACGCTACTACTTTGTACAGTATACAAATGCACTATCCAATGACAAGTTCTGCAGAGGTTTCAAATTTGATTGTAGACTGTGAATTTCTATTTTTTGTCTCTTTTATTTTCTTCCTGTGACTGTTTTGTAATTATTTGATATAAAACATGTCTATAATCCAAAGCGATACATAAAAAAAAAAAACAGGGGTCATTGTTTGGTGAAGTGTGTGAAGCGGAAGAGATGAACAGATATGAAGTGGTGATTGGGGGGGGGGGGGGGGGGGCGGGCGACATTAAATGACCCAGGTTCTTGAGAGGCCATTTAAAAGTGACCCCATTAGTCTCATGCCATGTCTCCCAGTAGCCTGCCCTCTGTGGTGGCCACGCTATGGGCCAGACGCTGGGGGCTGAGTGGCGCTCCGTGAGTGGCCTGACTCATGTTCCCTGGCACTGGCTGACATCAAACGTGACCTTAGAGCCGCACGGGAGAGGTGCCCGAACGTCAAGTGTCACGTTCACGTGGCCCCCGAGCTGGAGCAGATGGGCGCACGAGAGAGCGAGCACACACACACCGCCTACACTACGCACACACACACACACACACACACCCACACCACACACACACACACACACACACACACACACACACATGCATGCACACACGCACACACACACACACACACACACAGACACGCAGGCACACACACACACACAGACAGACCCTTTCACCTTCTCTCCCTCACGCTCAGACACACACACACACACACACACACACACACACAGAGACCCTTTCACCTTCTCTCCCTCACACTCAGACACACCGAGAGGAGAGTGCAGACCAGGCTGGCTGATTCAGATCTTTGCTGTGACGGGGGGGGGGGGGGGGGGGGCCGTGTTATTATATCTTCCTGTTCCCCGAGGAGTAGAGCCATTAGGTCTGCTTGAGCGCTGTGCTGTCAACTCCCTCTCAGCGCTGCCACTGGCCAGCTCCTAAGCGCCGCAGCGCCACTCGTGTTACCACATACAGGGTTACACCGAGACTTAATGAAAGAACTAGCTGAATTTTGATACGTGTATTATGTCTGAGTTATCGTGGAGTTATTTTTACACGCCAACCCACCACACACACACACACACACACTCACGCACCAGAGATGGATTTACGTTCTCTGTGAGACTCAACAGGTGGTATCACTCAGCCAAGAGGATCAATACTACATACAGCTTGTCAGGTATCTTCAACTCTAACGTTCACTTTTATCTCACATACAGACATGCATGAATGAACATTTATTGAGAATACATCTAAGATTACAGTTTTTCAACTAGAAAAGCACTCGGAGAGCGCAGACCTCCACCAAGCGAAAACATAAATGTCTCCTGGATCCAGACGGTGATACGGATCACTTCCAAAATGTAATTGTTTCTTCCTTGGGTCATTTCAGACCTTCCCTGAAAATGTCATCGAAATCCATTCATGACTTTTTTAATTATCTTGCGAACAAACAGACAAACAAACAAACAGACCCATAATGTATACAGACAAACAAACACACCCTGATGAAAATATAATCTCCTTGGCGGAGGTAAAAACATATAAGTGCTGATCTCTCTACAATGCCCTATGTAACCTTCAAAAAATATACGGCACATTACGGATCCATGTTTCCTGATGGTCCATGCTGAGGGCTGCAACCACTATAGCACACCTCTCAACAAAGAGACTAACACAAGTGCTTTGTGGAGAGAGCGGCGTCAGACTCCGTAATGAGGTGTTGGCTGGGGGACACTGACAGGATGAGCTGAAGCAGATGGCACAAACAGGTGGGTCAGGTCAGGGCCCTGTAGGAGCAACTCGATTTAATTATTGAAAAAGCTGGGCGTTCTGCTGAGAGCTCCACACTGCCCTCTACTGGACAAATTCCCATCGAACAGGAACATGATCAACCAGGCAACAAAACACCCATTCAGAATACACTATACAAGAATATTTCAAACTCTAAAGCCTACTCTCGATGTTTCATTTCTAACATCTACATTAATAAACTCTAAAACGCATAGAATGGATTTGCCAACATTGTAAAGCTTATTCTCATTTCTCAAACTATGATGGACCAGAAGGATTTCTGTTCAGAAATACAGGCAGTATTTCTTATTCATTGTTGGACCCTTTGAAAACACATTTTGAGTACTTGGAGAGGAAAGATTGAGCTTTTCTCGCGCTGTTAGACACTGTCCAATTCAGTGAACTGAGTAAACTGCTTAGTCCTATTGTTCATTCAGTGTGACTGTGCCTTTACAGTAATGTGAAAGGCAACTTGTAAATAATGTTTAAGATCTTCATGTCCCAATGGATCCAGGTATTTTATTTGTTTATTTTTTCATCTGTTAATAACAGCTAATAACTGCTAATGTTGACTCAACCACACATTTGAGTAGATAAGCTTCTTAACAACAGTGGCCTTGATTAAAACAATAACAACAGCTTACATTTATGTAGCACTTTATCGTGACAACCAAAGTGTTTACCTCACTAACCACCACTGATGTGTATACTGTAGCACCCACCTGGGTGTTGCACAGCAGCCATTCTGCGCCAGAATGCGCACCACACACCAACTCAAAGTGGGCAGTTTGGGAATGAATGAATTAATTAATGAGCCAGCTACACTGGGGGAAGATTAGGGGGCCAGATTGAATGAGTCGACTTGGGAATTTAGCCAGAATCCCATAGAATTTACTCTTTGCCATTTGCTTTAGTCACACGCCGGCCATTGTAAACCAAAATGAGGACTGTTTAGCATTTCATCCGAAGGACGGCATCTCCCACAACAGTGTTTTGGCCAGAGGGAAGAGTGGCACCTATAGCCACCCACCAACACCACTTCCAGCAGCAACTTCATTTTTCAATGAAGTCTTCAACCAAAGTACTAACCTATACTAGAGTAGACAAGGTTCCTGACTGATTAACCAACCAGCGCTCAGAGTTGGGGTGACTGCTGGTCATCATTCACAGGGTTTTCTCAAGGGTGTGTGCTCTCAATACTCCTCATATCAGCCTTTTGAGAGCAGGGGCACACATTTCCAGTATGAATAATGCATGTGCAAACTCATTAGCAATCAAAAGCTATTCAGTCAAACAGGAATACAGACAACTCTTTCTATTCACAATGGCTTATTCCAGATTGAAGCCCTGTTGTGAACACCGATTTTGCTTCATGAAACTAGGGGATAAACTGCAGTGGTCCTGGTTCAATTCACCCCGGCCTTCCTCCTCAGTATACGACCTGCATTTCATAATCACAGATGACTCAGCTAATTTCATTCCTCTCCACTCCTTCAGGTGACTGTACATTGGTGTGGTAGGGAAGGGCATTTCTGCCAAAGACAGTGTGACAGTGTGACAAAGAGACCGAATATGTCTGATTTAGATTTCTTATTCAGACTGACTCAGTTTTTACTGACTGCATGTTTTATATTTATGCTTTACCTTCTACAAGTGCCTTTTAAAAAATATATTTTTGTGTATTTCTTTAGATGCATCTGACCTTTTAACATCGCTTCATGGTCCTGGCCTTGGCTTTTGAATTTGCTTGACATTGCAGGAGGACACAAGGTCAAACCACTGGTTTCTCCAAACTATGATGTTGTGAGGTATGATGGTGACCTCCTTAACCCATATTTTAAGCCAGCATTTGTCAATTTGTTATGGATGTGCATGGCAAGGCTCACCTTCATTTGTTCAGGAAGAGGTTCCTGCTTCTACTACTGTATGTTGATGATGTTATACTACTGTACGTTATACTATACAATATGATCCTGGTACACTGCCCCATCTGTGGGGTTACCCTTGTAGTGGCATTTGTTTATGTAATGATTATTACCAGCATGAACGCATGAGTTGCAGCCCCTTAGTTCCTAAGGAGTATCTCATCCCAAAAGATTCCACGTGCAATCCACACTCGTGGCAATAGCCGTCTTACCCAGGGTGAGTGCACATTCCCTTTCCATTTTGGTCATGTCATCTGCCTTCAGCTTCAGCATCTCAAACACTTCCCCTAATACCCCTAATGTCAGCTTAACATGTTGCACCCTCTTTTGAATCGTTCTGATGTTCAGGAGGATATCTGTCTGGAACACCATAATTCACTAATGTTTCCATTAGACCCCCAAAAGGGGTCTCCTTAGATTAGGTAAGAGAAAGACCAATCCTCTAACTAACATAACTCAGATGGTGTATGAAATGTTACTTTGTTCTAATACCAATACCAGTTATACTTGGGCCTACCAAATACCACAGACTTGTATGTGTCATCATGACTTCCCTTTATTTTCACTGTACCGATCCGGATTAACTATGTTTATTTGTTTTATTAATGTATAATGTAGTATATACTGTAAAATACATTTGAAATAATACACATGGTTAATCAGGGTCGGTACAGTGATTATGTATATATATACAGTATATATATATATATAATGTATGTATGTATGTATGCCACAAAACCCCATGGCCTTACGAAGGCACAGTAGTTGAAGTTGAGCTATAATGTATTCATGAAAAACACACCACATATCTGGAAACACTATCATTATCACTCCAAAACTAATGAAAGATTAGTTATAATTTTCAACCAATTACCCATTTCTTAAAACCAAGATTATGTTTTTCAAAGCCAAGAGGACAGAGGATGTAGTGTAGTGTAGCACTGCAGTAAGTCATTTTGGACACTGGGTGTCACACTTGGCCAGGCCAAGGTTTTTTTTTACAAAGAATTATATCTGCAGTTTGACAGTGAGACATCATAATAGTATTATTATTAATCTTATTACACTACCTCCTAATTTTCATGCATGGTGGTAATGCAGTAATGCGGATTTGTATACCCCCCATCCCCAGTCCCTTCATCTGTTCAGTGTTCATACACTGGCATAATAGCAGGTGGCCCAGGATACTTTATAGCCACATTTAGCAGAAACGTACTGTATTCACAGTCCAGTAATTTCCAGGGTATAAGCCGCATTGTGTATACAGTAAGTCGCAGGACAGTGGTTTATGCAAGTTAAAAGAAACAAAACCATATTAATACCATACTAACTGCCCCCGTGTATTATTTAGCAAAATCAATGTATAAGCCGGGAATGTATAGTCAGGAAATTCCTAACTGAAAATAAACTACACAAAGAGACAATCGTACCAAAGATAGAATACACACAACAGAAGGGTTGAAATTTCAACACTACTTTCATCATTTTATTGTATTTTTCCAATTTTAAAAAAAGAGAAAACAAATTACAGCCACATTTTTAACATGCACATAATTATTCATAACAGGTAGTCAATGTGGATTTGCAAATATTTTAAACCTCATTCTTATTTTTCAAACTATGAGGAATCACACAAGGCTTCCTGATCACTAACAAATTACAGGCAGTATTTTCTTTTTTAAAAAAGAAAAAAGAAAAAAAAATCATTCATTTGGACCCTTAAAACAAATGTTGAGTATTTGCTGACAGCAGATTGAGCAACAACCGTTTACCCTGTTAATGGAAAGGAGATGCCAATTAAATTTTAAAAAGTATGGAAAATTCAAGAAAAAAAGTATTCTGTGCATAATTCTGAATCTATGGCACCGTTGACCAGTTTGACCTCAAAGTATAAAACAAAACCAGAAGAAAAAAAAAAGCAGAGGACTTTAAATATGCATTTAAAAATTAACTACAAGTTCCGCTCTCCTGTAAAAGTGCTGTATGATAATTATTTTGTCAAAAATAGTGCATTACTTAAAAATGAAATACATCGCATCAATTGTTTCCATGAACATATTGATACAAATTATAATATTAAGATAATATACTCATTTTTTTTTACTATAATCCATATTTGAATGTTAGAGGTACAGATCATTTAGAGTGATCTGGACATGTGACTTGAAGGATGAACGCAAAAAAAAAGTCCACAAGTGATTTTACTATGTACAAAAAACAGGCCCAAAACATATACCATTCCGTATGTGAAGAGAACATTTGGCACCAAGCAACCTATTTAAGAAACAAACGCGTGCTGTAACGGACAGAAAACATGTCTGTAAAAAGAAAAAGACAAAACAAAACTCACTGCCTTCATCTTTGAATCAAAATCTGAAAAAAAAAAAAAAAAAAAACTATATATATAATATACACATGGAAATCTGAATCACGTTTCAGACAATCAAATCTGTTATCAACGTATATTCTTAGTTTCCGAAATTTCATAATAAATCAAGCAGCAATCATGACAATCAAATGAGGGGGGAAATTGAAGTAATATTTGGTCAAACCAGTTGGGTCGAATGGAGCCTGTACCTGTCAGACTAATCAATCTACCATGTACATGCACCATCCTCCCTGCACAAGAAAGGGTCTGGGAAAAGGAAATGGATGTTTCGGCTTATGTACAGTTAAGGTCCTGACTAGTTTACATACACACTAGTAAAGTTACCATCAAAGTGGTCCCATTAGAAAAAAAACATACATTCTCAGGCCTAGTGCAGTTAAACACGTTCCACAGCCTAAACATCTGACGTTTCCTCAATATCTGTGATCACAAAAAAAAAAAAAAAAAAAAAGGCTCTTCTTAAGTCCATCAGGCCTCTCAGTAGAGTCATGCACATCCTGAATGTGGGGTGTGCTGGTATGGGCTGGCGTCAGGGGGACATTTGGGAAGAGCTACTGTAGTCCACGACTTTGGCTTCTGACCAAACCAAAGGTTACCTGAGACAAAGATAGGGTGGGAGGAGGAGGAAGGATGTGGGTTCTGAGGACCCATACTCAAGGTGAGACATCTCATTAAAATACGGGCTGGTCCATTTGGTCAGCCCGGGCACTTTGATCTGATGAGGGAGAGAGAGATGCAGGGGTAAAGGGGCTTGGCAGTGGGTGGGTGGGGTTGGGGTGGGGGGAGAACGTGGTAATGTAACTATTTACAGACGTAACAGATGTGGTCATTCTCTCTCAACCTGGTTGACCATTCTAGTCCTTGTCCATTCCATTCCATTAAAAGCCTTTCTTCGCCTGAGCACACCTCCGTCCCCTCCATCAGACACGTTCCATCGCCATCTTTAACACCGGCAGGAACTCGCACGGAAGCGTCGCCACGGGTGACAATAAGCAGGAGAGCAGACAGACACGACTAATCAATCGAGGACAGAACCAGCCCCGGTATAATACATACTGTGATTAGTCTAAAATGGCCACCGACGTGTGTAGTGTTGTGTAGTGTAGTGGTTGGCGTGTGTGTGTATGTATGTGTGTGTGTGTGTGTGTGTGTGTGTGTGTGTGTGTGTGTGAGAGGGCAAAGCGAGGCGAAACCGGGGAGGAGTCCTCTCCCTCACACCTCGTTGATAGTCCTCTCCGTGGGACGGAAGTCGGCCCCCTTGGGGGAGGCCAGGTAGAAGGACTGCGTCTTGCGCTTGAGACGGGCGCGCTTGGTGGCCAGAGAGAGGCTGCGCTTGCTGGAGGAGATGATGTCGTGGATGAACTTCTTGCAGTCGATGCACACGTCCATGGTGCTCCAGTCCTCCGTCAGCTCCTTGGGGAGCTCCATCTCGTCTTTCGAGGTCGACTGCTCCCCGCGCTTAGACAACCTGCACATCAGAGGAAACAGAAGGGAAAACAGAATTACATTGTGTGTGTGTGTGTGTGTGTGTGTGTGTGTGGGGGGGGGGGGCGATGTGATCACAGCTGTTGACCACTTAAGTGGCGCTAAGGAATAGCCTTCTAAAATATCTCTGAGACCAACAGAACCAACTACCATCTGTAGTGCATTTGTCAAATACAAACAGCTATGAGCAGCCTTAAAGGGACACTTCACCAATTAGCATTAAGCTTGGTATCTTTAGAAAACCAGTCATGTTTTTGATTGGTCGTGCATCATTCCCTCAGTTTGCCTTGAGATGGGAGAAATACGGATTTCAATGAAACCTATGAATAGGACTTCCTGCTTTCAATGATGTAAAATGATGATTTTTACATCATTGAAAGCAGGAAGTCCAACATTGAAATCCGTATTTCTCCTATCTCAAGGCAAACTGCGAGAATGATGCACGGCCAATCAAAAACATGACTGGTTTTCTAAAGATACCAAGCTTAATGCTAATCGGTGAAGTGTCCCTTTAAGCTGTAGCTGATGAAGGGTACTGTACCTGCGGAAGCTGTGGCGGCGGTGCCCGTGGCTGGACGAGGGTCTCTCTGGCTGGGCCGGGGCTGCTGCCTCCTCCTTGGGTTTGGCAGGGGAGCCCAGCGAGTAGATGGGCAGACTGGCATAGGGCTTGGACGGCAGCCTCATCTAAAACGAGAATCACAGACTTAGTCGGCGCCACATATACACGCAGCATAGGAGATCGAGACGGTAAGGTATGAAGATATTTGCATTTGCATTCCACACAGACTTTTTTAAAATGAGGCTTTTTAAAGTGGCGGTGAAGATTGAGAAATGGGCTTACCTTCTTACAACACTGAGAGCACACAGGTCTGAAAGGTGGGGCAGCAGAATAACAACAACAAAAAAAAGAGTAACAATTAGTCATACTGAACGCGTCACTCCTTTGTCACATGTGACAGACTTTATCTGGACTGGGCGTATGTGATGTAGGCTTGGAAGGTTCCACCCACCTCTTGCAGAACTGGCAGCTGTAGGCCCAGGTGAAGAGGGAGAACTTCTTGGTGCGACAGGAGAAGCAGAGCTGCAGTAGGGTGGAGATGGACAGACTGCGTTAGAGAAGCTCCCAACACACAACACACAGACGACGGTTTGCCTAACGGCAAGTTTGTTTACATTTGCAGTTCCATGAGTGCCACTCCCATCCCAAGATCCCATTAAAGTGAAATAAGCTACAAAATAATGAGATGGTAACTAGATGTAATAGAAATAATGTCTTTCGGTCTTGTGTCATTGCCCATATTCAGTGCTTTGGTAGTTACTGCTCAATACAGACAATTGCACAGATAGTGATTCTTGAGTAATATCTAATATGCAGTGTTTTGCATGTTTGTGTACATCGTGTTTGCATAGTATCGGTTTTGAGGATCAGCCCAGCTCACCTTTCCCTTCTTCAGGGCGGTGTAGACGTCTTTGTACTGTTGGAACTTCTCCAGCTCGGCCTTGACCAGAACCTGCCTGATATGCATCACCTCTTCCACAGTCAAGGCCAGGCACTCCACAGGATAGCAGAACTCCTCCTGAAATATAGACCCCATACTTAAAATCAGACCTCGTTTGGCAACACCCATTACAAAACCACACCAAATTAGCATGCCATGGTGGACCACAGCACATGTTACGATGGGAACGTCCAGACAGCACACGCTCAAGACAGGACCACACCCGAAAAACATGACCATCGTGCATGACCCGGGTTTGCATTGTCTGTTGGCACCACATCAAACCCCGGTGCCATGGTACACAGGCCATGACTTTTCAACAGATGCCTCACACGATGGGAATGAGATGGAAGGCGTTTAAACATGAAATGCAGCAGTTACCTTGTCCTCCTGGAGGAGATGTATAGCTATTAGCATAGCATAATAGCACACTTTTTTTGTGAATTTGCTTACAGTTGCTTCTTGGCGCTGATTTATAATGGCTATGCTTAGCAAAGGGTTTTTTTTTTCCTCAGGGGTTAGGGCTCCAGCAAAGCGTCTCTGGAACAATACCTATTGTAACAAACGGCTCTGAGGTGGAGCCACTTCAATGGAGTGTTCTTGGATGTGCATGGATGCTTGTGATCACACAAAACGCACTGCAGTAATAATAGTCTGCTTCACTGATTACTTTGACTGTAGTAGTACTCAATAGCAGAGGTTATGATTTTTTGCTTTGTTTTGTTAAAACTGCAGTTGTTTTGTTAGGGTTGACAAACACACAGTCATAGGGCAATATTCAGGCATGTCTCTTGGCAATTACACTCTCATGAGCCCTTCAATCAAAGCAAATCGAGATGAACACGCACAGATGCACACAGCACAGTTCATACATACAATGCTCCAAGTCGCATAATGGCCAACAAATCCGTTCATGTGTTAAACACAAAGACAGATATAGAAAGTGTGTTTGTTTGCAAACACACAAAGAATATATAAAGAATGTATGCGCTGGATAATCAGTTCTGTTGGCCATTATGGTCCATGGTCTCCCCATGTTAGTGCTGGAGTGAGCAGCATACAGTAGCTTGAACCCAACGAGCAAGCCCAGTTCTGCTCCCCTGTCTGCCACAGACAGACACACAGACAAACGTACCGCTCGGGAACCGCTGGGTACCTCGTCCTGGCCACCAAACAAAAAGGACATCAGTGAGACGGGTGCATGTTCAGACGCATGCTGTCAATGTCAAACCAACCTTTGGCAGAGGAGCTGGTGTTTACATGTGAGCATGCATGGTCCTGAGCAGGCCATGTCTGTGGTGTAGTAAGTGTGGGGGATGCCCTACAAACCTCGACTCACTTCACTTTCTAAAAGAGGAAAATATGCTAAGTCTGTTTTTTGCAGGGAGCCTAACAGATTTAACTAAAATATCAAACATTTAGATGACTAAAAAGATCTAATCTGAAGCTCTAAGGAACCTAATTTTTTATGTTCAGCATTCAAAAGACTAGACTATCCGCTGTCTCTAGTAATGCTCTATAATGCTCTTAAATCAATGGTCGCAACAAAAACATCTCAACACAATAAGGATAGATGAAGGTTTTGCTTGCTATATCGTAAAAGATGGATGGTTAAAAATATCACAAATATTAGACAAAAAGGGTTTTTCAAAATGACTTGTTAAACACCCAATGCCAGGTTGTGTCACAGACTTCGTGCACTGTAAACAGTGCTTGTGTGAATGTGAGTGACTTAATTTCTCATGCAAATGCATCTACACCTTCACCAGATAGTCAAAAAGGCCAGTTAGTCATCACACCTAAATGAGAAGCACCCTGTTACACAGAAGCCCTATCTAGAATATTAGACTCCACCACAGTGACGGCCCTACAGTCAACCATGAAGAAGACTGGGTGAAATGTCATTTACCTTAGGTTCATCCGAGGACAGCTGCGGCAAAACGTAGAGCATATCATTATGACATGATGCATGTACTCATGTTCTGATCAGGATGTCAGTAGGTAAGGTGTGACATTCTAATAATAATTTGTGGACAACGTCAGATTCTCCAGTCATAGTCCAAAATCACTGTTCGTCGTTCAGTCATTGTCCTCTCCGGCAAGAGAAGCCCATCAGAGTCTTGACTGAGGTGAACAGTCAAGCTCGGCCCAACCACACACAGTTACTGTACATTTAAAATGGTCCCTGGAGTCTCATCGGTCAAGATGATTCACTTGACAAGGCTCACACTTCCAGACGCAAACATCAGCCAACCCTATTGACTAGGAAGTCAATACACCTCCTCCACACTACCCATAGTAATCAGCAAATGCCTGCAACCTCTGCTCAAGTTTACCTTGAAAGCTTCTACGTGTAAGACTGATGGCTTGCACTGGCAGAGGAAACTACCTACCAAGGACTTGGAGCTCTGTCGGGAAGGAGGCACAAATGGGCGAACGCTGGTGGGAGTCTCCTTCTCGATGGAGTGTCTTCTCTGGGGGGCCGCGGGTCGTCTGTCTGGCTGGGGGGTGGACGAGATGGGCAGGAACCTGGGGGGAGCTGAAGAACAGACACACACCATGGAATCAATACCGACGGAGACACTGAACAAGGAAGACTAGCTGGGAGGAAGGGCTCTTCTCATTAGTCTTTTTAAATCCTTCCTTCCTTCCTCGTTCCGCAGGCTCGTTCCCACTGATCTATAAAAGAGTGATGGGGGCGGCAATAATGGGATAGTCTATCCAGTGTGCTTTATGATCTGGAGGAAGGTAGGGAGAATAGATAAAAAGACGAATGAGAAGAGCCCTAAATGTCTGAGAAGGAACCTCTGAAAGGAGGCTAAGCGTGATGGAGTAGGTCACTAAGTGGGTCAATGGGACACACACACACACACACACACACACACACACACACACACACACACACACACACACACACACACACACACACACACACACACACACACACACACACACACACACACACACACACACACACACACACACACACACACACACACACACACACACACACACACACACACACACACACACACACACACACACACACACACACACACACACACACACACACACACACACACACACACACACACACACTCTTACTTTTCTTGTCAGCGTTGGACTCCGGCGACGTGTCCTCTACCATGGAGGTGGACATGCTGGAGCTGCTGGCGGATGTGCGGCTGGGCTCCTCCTGGAGGGTACACAGGGAACAGCGTTTGACCAAAAGCCTTTACACACATACACGCATATTCACCTGCGGTGCATCACATAGGCACACACAAATAGGTGTCGACAGTGTGTCTCCACACATAAAGCTTTGTGAAAATATATACTGTATATAATACTAACACACTCTCTGACTTTATTTGAATCATGGAAGATATGTTGTGGACATTTAAGGCATCTCCAATGGAAGGTCCATCGCAGTCAGATATGTGGTGAAGTCCACCTCCAGTTCACAAGCATTCAACAACGCACAAGCCTCAACTGCCACCCAACGGTGGTAAACAGACGCCAGCCCACACATGGGCACCAAAGCCATCGATATCTCAAAGTTGCGACAGCCGTTGACTTCCATGTTAAAGCCAGATTAGAGCGGTCACGTGGTTAGTGGGTAGACTCAGTAGTTCCCTTGGTCCCTGGTTTACTACGGGATTGACAGCAGCGATCGCATTAATATTTACGGTGAATACTCGATGAAAATGACTATAAACTGCATTTCCACATACATATACATTACTCAATGAAAATGCATTATTATGCACACGACTATAAGTCATGTAGAAAAGTCGTATTATATTCATTCATTCTCAATGGAATAGTTCCCGGAAGTGCCGCCATTGTTTGTTCACGGGAGTCAACGGTAGTGTCGCAACTTTGAGATATCGATGGCTTTGATTGGCACCAAAGCCACACTCACGTCGGACTCGGAGCTGTCCAGTTCGGCTAGCGTGGGGGCCTTCAGCAGTCTCTTCCTCTGGCCCAGCTGCTGGGACCCGCCCATTCCGTTCAGCGGGCTGTACGACGACGTCCCGTTGGACAGCGCGAGCGTGCTGATGGCCATCTTACGTGGGGCGTCTGGGGTCTCACCTGTGAAAGTGGTCATGTGATGAGAATCCCAACACGCAGTAATGGAAGATAATGGTCTGAGAGTTCAGCTAAAGCTGTTAGCCTGTAGCATGCATTACAATTACAAATCCCAAACTTGCCAAGAAAACTAGCATTCTGAAACATTCAACAAAAAGAACATTGGAGCGAACATGGAGTTGATGGAGAGGGTTGTCCTCATAGGTCAAGACGGAAAGAGTGTCCACTCAGGACTCCTAAGGGATAAATGCCACCTCAGGACACCTCAGATGAGCCAGCCAAGGGAAAGATTATTTACTGAGGTATGATAACATTTCTATTATAACCACTCTTGCGTAACACAAACATCGGTGCCAGAACTGGCGATATTAGATTAAACCATTAGAAACGGACACAGTTGTTTGCACAGAATGTCAGCAAACAGCATCAGTGCAGTTCGATGCCTTCCATTTTCCTTCATCTACACCAGTCACTTCATCACACCCGTGAATGAAACAGGCGAACTAACTAGACATTTCCAACAGTTGAAAAAAACCTGCATGGTAGGAGCAGGCTTAAGTCAGTAACTTATTTCTTTTTTCGAGTGCTTGGCCAAACGTATATGTAACATCAAAGAAGAAAGAGGAAGGCACGAAGCCGAAACACGTCTGTACAATAAACACGTTTGTATGCAAAGTGCAGCCTTTTTCTTCTTTGACTTTAAAAAGACCGCCATTTGATTTCATCAGGTCCACCAACCACAAGTCTACTCTTTGTGTTCCATGAGGGGCTATATTTGGTGATGATGCAAACCACAGCCAGAGACTCTCCATCATTTGTGACCAAACAGGAGACATTGCAGGTTGTAGCCAAGTAAAAATAACTCGGAGGTTATTAAATATTGATAACAGCAAACTGCTGGTGTTACATAAGAGCTCTAAATCTATACTAATCCTGGGTTAGTAACAGAAAAATTCTGAGCTTAACTTTAAGCCTTCGGTACATACTGTTAGGGAAACCGAGAACTGTTATGGCTATCGGAACAAACACACACACACACACACACACACACACACACACACACACACACTATAGCTTACTGTAGGTTAGCATGCGCTCACACACAAACACACACCACTCATTCGTTTAGAAATGAGCTAATTCATTCATTCAGGAGTTCTCAGCATTCATCCTTGGTGGTTAGGGGTGCTACTGGCAAAGGCAGTGGTTTTCAGGATACTTTACCTGAGCTTCGGAACAAATCTTGCGGACTGCTGATGCTTCTGCCTGCTCCTACAAAAGGGACACATCCTTCAATATGATCCAACAGTCAGCAGACACAGAAGCCCACTCGCCCTAGCTGACATTTCTCAAAGTGCCATTCAGTGAGGCGAACCCAAAAAGTCGTGGGTAGGGGGGGGTCAACAAATCAGCTACATTCACAAATGAAGGGTGGCCAGTGAAACAGGGTCCATTGGAGTGTCCAATGAAAACACTGTGCAGGGCTGTAGCGAACGTGGCACATCACAAAAAAAGGCAGGAAAACACACATGTACACGTACACACACACACACACACACAATTCAGCCAAATCAAAAGTGCCTGGGGAAGGGGTTGTAGTGACTCTGACGAGACCAGAGAGAGAAAGAGAAGAGTTGGGAGAAAGAGGTCATCTCTTACGGACCGTGTAAGAGTCACGCTAAGGGAAGCGTCTTTACATAATGTGATGTGATGTGATGCTGTATCATACGGCGTGTCTCGGAGGCCCACAGATTACCCCGATGGATCCCGCCGACTGACACTACCAATCCACGTGCGCCACGTTCATTCACAGAACGTTTGGCCAAACGGCACATCCGATAATCCCGGTGGAACGGCGCATTTGTGTAACGAATACAACTCAACCCAACCCACCCACTCAACTCACCCGTCCATTTTTGATAAACGCCCACGCACAGGGATGGAGAGCTCTTCAGAGTCTGATTATGTCCCGAGTGGGGTTCTCTGTCTGTTCCCCTCCTCCCCTTCTGCATAACGCAGGTTTTGCTTTAAATCAGTCCTTCATTATTTTGCTATAAAATCAGTCCTTTATTATTTGTGTAGACAGACACAAAGTAGACGATCAAAATGATTAACAATTGCTTGCCATGTCTACTCTACGGACACAGAAGTACTTGTATCCAACTGGCAGGGACTTAGTCATTACAATACCCAAGTCACTAATGTTTGTCAAATGGCAACAGAATAGATATGAGGCTTAAGTGTTCGAGAAGCATTTAATGAGTCTGACCACTTCTCTCCTCTCCGTTCTCCTTCAGAGGGTGTCTGGTTCATGCCACTGTTGACGAAGCGTTACCATGACAGCAACACCTCCTGTCAAGATGGCAGGAACAGTCTAGAAATCTTTTGTGTCGTGTTCTGGGGGTGTGTGGGGGTTAGGGGGTTGCAACAAGATCCAACAAGACCACAACAGACAAGGAATACAAAACGAATGAACCAAAAGCCAGGCAATGATGGCATAACCACTGGGGGGTGGGGGTGGGGGCTTTACCTGAAGAGTCAAAACTGAATGACATGCTAAGAGGCCGCATTACTGCAAGAGAGACAGACAAAAGGTACAGGGATCGGTAATCAAGACAGGATTGGAGAGTGTGTGGGGGGGGGGGGGGGGGCAAACAAGAGAAGGTAGGGAAGCATATTACAGGACCAAGGGAGAGGGGTAGGAAGGGAGGAAGAGATTTAAGCATATCAGTTGAGAGAATGATTCAATGCCAGCACACCTGCATTGAACACATGACAGTTATAGGAGACCTATAAGGAGAGACCGGTTACATAACTCACACGTATGTTCCTGCATGCGGTAAGTCTGCAGGAAAGGTCACTTAACATCCAGCATGCTATGAAACATATAATCTCCTTCTATGCAATGCAACTGCAATAATGACCATGTACATATTACATGAAAACAGGGACATTTTTCTCAAGCTAAACAGATGATGGTAATCCTCTTTAAGTTTGAATCAGAACAGTACTGTTTGGGCTTTGTTTTCATAAGGTCAGTAAAAATGCAAGTTTCTTGTTCTTCCAACAGCTAAAGCCAACTTGATCTCCAGAGCCCTGAGGCCCCCCTCCCTGACCTGAACCCGATTTAATGTATAGACACAACAGACCAATCCGATTAAGCTGATTGCTTTGGTTCCACTTTTACTGTAGGTACACTCAATCGAATAAGCGTCAAGCATTCAGAGTAACTCTTTCATGTCCACACAGCTCAACCTCAACTCAACATCTACTTTTGGCAGCATCAATTATCATACACAGTTAGCAAATGAAGATGATGACCGCAATTAGTTAAATGACCATGACAAATCTCACCATTCACCAAGCTCACTAACACTAGCCACACACGCAAATCACGCAATACATGAGGGCCATGATGACTGACCACATTATGGGTCATTTCAAACATACTGCATGTCCATGGCGGATCTATATGTGAGGCAGTGCAATCCTACATGAGGCAGAGATCTGACCATGGAAGTGGGAGCGCTAAGAGCATTAATGCGGCAGACTCAGGAGTTCAGCTGGAGCAGCGGTTGGGTTGCACACACAGCAACAGACAGTAGCCATGCAAGCGCACACTTGACCAGAAATTGTGATGGGGGAATAAGTGGACACAAGTTTTTCACGCTCACTGACTGGGGTTGTCCTCATGTCCTCTCTCTCTCCCCTTCAGCCATGCCATCACACACACACACACACACACACACACACACACACACACACACACCTAATACACACAAATATGAGCCTTGGACCTTATGATTTTGTCCTCAGCATCAACAGGAGAGCATTTTGTGTGTGATATTAGATTATAATTACACAGACATCATTACAATATTGCAGTTCATTAACTTTCATAGTTCAAAGATGTATATTAAAATTCTACCAGGAGACCATGAGTAAGTACAAAAAGATGTTCACGCCATCTGTTTTTGCTTGTTTGAGTGCAAATTGCTTGAATAAACATGCACTCACAATGTGTGTGTGTGTGGGGGGGAGGGGGGTTGCACATCAGAACCAAGAATGCAACTGTGCATGTGTGAGGTGTGAGAATGTATTTGAGATGCATACGAAGGTGCTTGCGGGCGGTGTGTGTGTGTGTGTGTGTGTGTGTGTTCCTGAGGTTCCTTACCCAGCCTGTTGCGGCGGATCATGTCTGGGGAGACAGGCCTCAGCTTCCTCTCAGATTTGATCTCCTCCAGGATGCGCTCATGGAGACTGCGGGGGCGCTGGGGGTGGGGCTTGAGCTTGCGTGCAGCGGCCTGATTGGACATAATCGATACGAGTGACCAATCAAAAAATAACATAAACCACAGGGCTGCATATAATGCTGAACAATACCTTTTTTGCATCACTCCCTTTTAACCAGTAAAAACACTGTTTGATTAGAATATCAGAAAATGCATATATCTCATTATTAGTAGATTAGTAGAGAAAGAAAAGCAAAAAATGAAGCTAGGCTTGGAGCTAGACTCTTCGTCTAGCTTCATTTTTTTGCTCTTCTTTCTGTAGATATCAAAGAGAGAAAAGAACAGGATTGATATAACGGTCTCCTGCTGGTGGCTCTTGCTCTTCAACATTGCTGAGGGGGGAGCAGTAAAGTCACAGGGGGAAAAGAAAATGGCGTCCGAAAGGCCAGCAGCCGGGGCGTCTGCTCTTACCGGGTTAAGGGGTGGGCGAGATCGGATGAACTCCAGAATGACCTCGTGAGCACTCTTCTTTAACCTGGGCGGAATGTCTCCATTGACCTGCAGCGACACGGGAAGGGGGGGGCAGAGGTCAGACAGGTGAGAGGTGACAGACAGAGACCAGACTGGACAGAGCACATTTTTCTCTTATACTAACCAAATCATTTCCGATGACACAGCAACACCTTAGCATACACATCGGAACAGAACATTGAAGATATCACTCATGTAAAGCCTAAAGGGCCGCTCTCGTTAATATGAATGACGACATGACGACTAAAACGATAACGATAACGACATGAAGAACGATATCGTTGTTGATCACTTTCAGAACGATTTTGAGAATGACAACAGCCAAACAGAACCCATCACATTTTAGCCATCACATTTATTAACATGGGGAGAATTTTTTTTATTGTTGGTCGTTGAACACTTTTACCATTATGGTTATAGTTATCGTTCTCGTTCTCGGTGTGAACGGCCCTTAAGGCATTCAAAACATTTATGAACGGCATGAAGACAAAAACAAGACTTTAATCGCACGTGCACATGGGTCCACATTTGGAAGGGTCAAGCTGTCCAAGAGGCTCTATTAGTGAGCTCATGAATTCGTTCCAACTGTTCTAAGTGGCAACCGGGAGCAAAGGTCAAACTCCTGCGTAATCCACCTTATCCATGTGTTCTCCATACTGATATGGACTGTGTGACGTTTCAAGCTTGGCTTTGTTCTCTTTCAAAGTCCTATTCAACAGGCATCTTAGTCATCTAGTGCTAGCTGAACCAAGGCCTCCTTATCCCCAAGTCATGCCATATAAACAGCAGAGCTTCGTGCAGCCCCTATGGAAGTGTGCGTGTTATCTGATAAGATGGGAGAGTTGGGCTTGAAGGAGAGATGACTCAAGGGGAACTAATAAGAACTGCAAAGAGGACAAACGAATGCCGAAACGAATGAGGAGCTACATCTGCATTGGGAAACAGCACTGGGGACAAATCGAATGAATATTAAATCCCCATAGTCTGGCAGACATCAAATGAAAAACCTAAAAATAGTCTTCACAACCTGCGGTTGCCTGCGGCTTTTCAAAATAAAACCTAGATCATTCCTTCTTTTAATAAACAAAGTGGCAGAGAGAGCGAGAGAGATACTGAATGAAATCCCTGGAGCCTGGCCATCACCAGAGTGTTCTGGAGTGTTCTGGAGTGTTCTGGCTTCATTCCTCTGAGGGACACCAGAAATCCCTCACCAGCAAGTAAACACACACTGCAGTACAGTATGTGTGATCATGATGTGATCAATGTTTACTAATAATCATCCTAACAACAGGATGTTTGTCCCATCAACCAGTAGCATCAACCTGCACTGGTGCAGTGACTGAGGGGACATGTGCATGTCCCGTGTGTGTGTGTGTGTGTGTGTGTGTGTGTGTGTGGATGGCAACACCCACCATAACTTTGCGCAGCTTGTAGCGCTTGGAGCGGATGTCGTCCATGAGCATCTCGTAGGGCGTGAGCTGGAACTCGATGGGCAGCGGGTTGTACTGGCGCTCCTGCACCTTCTTCAGCTTCACCCCGGTACGCAAGTCTCGCATCACCTGCACCCAGAAACGAGCCTGCACACACACACACACACACACACACACACAATTACACTTGATTGATGATTCCTCAGAGGGTCTTCTGTAAGTGTGTGTGTGTGCATACAAACATTTACATTTACCCAGTCAGCATTCTGCAGCTCGTTCAGGTCTCTGGCCGGCTCGTCTGTGGCGTCGCCCTCCATCTTCCGCAGATTCTTCAAGACAAAAGGAACAACAACAAACATGACTGCAAATCTAACGTAAAGAGATTAGAAAAGGTGTTCATCACAGTCATACACCTTGGAGGCCAAACAAACGCATGCATACATTCCAATGCCTTTATTTGTCACACACACACACACACACACACACACACACACACACGCACGCACGCACGCACGCACGCACGCACGCACGCACGCACGCACGCACACACGCACACACGCACACACGCACACACGCACACACACACACGCTCTGGGCTGCCTGTGTGTAAATTGATTGCATCTCGTGCAGGCGGGTGTGAGACGGACGCCAATGACCCGCTGTGCAGGAGCCAATCAATGGGCAGCTAATGCAGTGCTTTTACACCGGTCAATTCTGCCAGGATGGCACAGGGACATGGGCACGGGGTCACCCAGCTTTTGGGTCACGACAGAGACAGGGGAATCCACCACACATCAATAGCTGCTGTACTACACTGGTGTACTGCACATCAATGGATAGCTACAGTAATTTCCTGCATATACTGTAAGCCACATTGTGTATAAGCCGCAGGACAATGTTTTATGCAAGTTAAAAGAAACATAAAACATATTAACACCACATTAACTGCCCCCCCTGTATTAACCTCAAAGCTGAAGAAATTTTGCAAAATCAATGTATAAGCTGCGGCTAATAGTCGAGAAATGACGAGCTCTAGCACCACAGTAGTGAGATGCAGTACCATCACAAGTCTGAAGTGTTTGTGGAGACTCGGTTAACATTGCATGGCAGAGCTGCTAAATCAAAGACCAATGGCACTTTGCTAGTCATTTATTAAAGCTCTGTGTGCAGTTCTTCAATAACACAGAGAAGAGAAGGAGGGAAAATACTGCCATCATCTCTGGGCTGTTCTCTCCGAACACATCAAGTTAATGAGAACCCGTCTTGCTTCCTCACACACTTCAAGAAAGAATGCGTGTGCACACGTTTGGAATTTTGATTAACCCGGAGACATCGGCAACATCACACCATCAACGCCAATCATCGTCAGTCACGCTCTGATCAAAGGGCAGCGAAGGATGCTGGGAGCTCTGCTGACTCGGTCTTCTCACCGCACCTCCTCCTCTCCCCAACTCTCTTGTGGATTGCTTTACACACACACACACACACACACACACACACACACACACACACACACACACACACACACACACACACACACACACACACACACACACACACAGCGCTCACCCTAGTAAGCACATTCTCATACCAGCAGGGAGTTTATTTATATACAACAACACGAGGAGAGAAGGAGACTGATGACGCATTTGGACGGCATCACTGATGCCAGCGTGCCAACGCCTCTACCTGTGGCATCCGTACTCTGGGCAGAGGTGTATTCATTAATGGGCTATTAACTCAACACTAAATGAGCCTACCTAGCTGTAGCTAGGCCTGGAGGAGGAGGAGGAGGAGGAGGAGGAGGAGGAGGACCAGGACCTGGCGTGCCGTGCAGTGCAGTGCAGTGCAGCCTCTCTGACAGCCTAATCTCCTTACTGCACCCTCTCCATCGGGCTCCACTCTCTCGCATGGGCCTCCCTGGCTGTGCTGTACATTACATAAGCTGCTCCGGCTAAATCCTCCGCTGCGTTCAGACGCGTCCGACTCCACGCTACACTACGCCACGGCCCTGCGGCGCAGATGCAGGAGAGTCAGGCGAGCGCTGATGCAGCCCCAACGAGTGCCAGTAGTCACATTTAATCTGGCTGGACCACAAGTACCTAGAGGTGCGTACACGCGTGCGCGTGTGTGTGTGTGTGAGTGTATATCTGTGTGTGTGTGTGTGTGTATATCTGTGTGTGTGTGTGTGTTTTAACCTGGCTATGTGTTTTTTAGCCTGGTTCCAGCACTGATGCAACGCTCTTAAGGATGCTTAAATCCCTCAGCAAAACTGCACCACATGAGTCATGTCGCTGCAGGCCTTGTTTTTAAAAGGCACTCTCTGCAGGTGGTTAGGGCCCACATCTCCCATGTTACACAGGGTGAAGTAACAGCAATAGGAGGATAAACACACTCAAAAACGTGCACACCTAGAGGGTGCATAGCAACAGAGGCTTAAGACTTTACGTCAAACTTATGAGACATCCATCCTTTCAGGTCCCTCAGGGGTTTAAAGGGAGCAGTGAGTGTGAGGCATGTTGCTGGTTTAAAGGTGGTTGTGGGTGGCACTGCCACAGATGAGAGGGTGAGAAGGCAAGGACAGTGGGAGGAGGGGACATGGAGACCGGCCAAACCCTCATGCCAGCCAGGTTACAGGCAGTGAAACGGGGATTAACAACTGGGCACCAAGAACAGCAAGGTGTGTGATCCTGTCCAGGTGACTGATACCTGACATTCTAATGAACAGGCTGGATGAGAGACTGGAATGTACCAGAAGAATGAACATAACCTTCTGTAACCCAGCACTACTTACAATACAATACAATGACAACACAATAAAACACAATACAGTGGCAATTATATCTATATTTAACATGTCTTTGGCATGTAGCTATGACAGGCACATACTAGGCCACAGAAGCTCAACCCAGAGTCCTTGGCTGCCCTTCCAGAGCGGCACAAACGCTCCAGCCATTAACCCTGGCACTGAGGAGGAGTCTGAATGAGTCTGTATGTTGTGCAGCCTGGCGGGTGGGGTGGAGGTGGTAGGAACGAATCATTTGCACGCTTCGCTCGTTCTCGTCGCCGATGACTCACTCGCCGCCTCAACACTCTGTCTTTTCAACAGTATGGAGATCTCTCCACAAAAAAAACAGCCTCTGAACCAGTGTCTATAAATACCAGCCTGATGTTTACAGATTTACAGGCCCAGTATGTTGTCTTCTTTGGGAACCAATAGAGAAAAGATGCAACAGGAACAATTTCATCATGCATCAATTCTCTGAATTAGATGAGCAGTGCCAAAGAACTGACGCTCATGTCCTGACTCTTGAGAGAATGGTTCATCCTCGGAAATATTTCAACCCAGAACAAAGATATGGACTGTCCTACTAGCGTCTGCCTACTACAGCCTCCAGGCCAGAGACTGTGTGCCCATTCCAGAGCTCGTGTCTAGAGGAGTCTGTCTCTGATGCAAATTCATGATGTCAAGTCACTCATCTCCCTCTGTCTGGAGGAGAGATGGCTCGCCTGGGGCCACTAACACACACACACACACACACACACACACACACACACACACACACACACACACACACACACACACACACACACACACACACACACACACACACACACACACACACACACACACACACACACACACACACACACACACACACACACACACACACACACACACGTCGGGGACTTTACGTGCGTCTTACCTCCTTGGCACTCTTGATCTTCTCCAGAAAGGTGCGCAGTTCCCTGGTCTCTGCGAAGAGAGCGCGGCACACGGCCTGGTAGTGGCTGGGGGCGTCGGAGGGACTGGGCAGGTGGGATGTGCACAGCTGAAGAGGAGACAGACTTTGGTCAGTGAGATGTTTACAAACCCCATAGGATTTGAATGGCTCACCATGTGCCCTGTCTGAGTAGTACTGCCTTCAGGACATAACATGTCGGTCCAAGGTGATTGCATACACTTATATTTGCATCTATTCATCTCACAGACAATTTAATTCATTTCATTCATATTCAGTGCTTCTTCCATTAACCAACTACTTAAGTAGCGGGGCTGTTGCCCCACAATTTCACAGTCATGATCTATAAAAGTGACAAAATTCTAAGAACGTAACCAGGAAACGGTGTCTGTTTCTTCAGTTAGCATAAGTCTGCAAGTCTTTCTGGTTAAACAGCTAAGGACAGTGGGCTCTACATGCAAAGTGTTTCCTTTTCAATTACAGGACAAGACAGTGCTGTTGGTTGGTTGTATTAAAGTTCTAATACAGAATAAAATATATCATATTGTTAGTATGATGATTCATTTATCTTATGACCCTGTTCAACCTTAAGAAATACATAATTATACGAGTCATTTCAAATGTATGTATGACTCAAACAAACTGCACATGCATATTGGGGTGTTGGACCGGGCAATTAGGATGGGCTAAAGACGCCATTTAGATGAGCACATAGATCACCCATCATGCCTTGCACATGTCACCACAGACAAGACACCGGTGGTGGCCCATCCCTGACGAGGTGCGATGGACAGGCGTAAACACAGACACGTTCACACGCTCATTCTGACCAGCTCAAGCGGAACAAAGCCGCCTCACGCCTGATGCAGGCACGAAGTGAAATTACCCTGACCTGCCGGGAGCGAAACCTGCCGAATAACATTTCTGCCGCGACACCCACCCAGGCCCGCCCTGCCGTGGAATGAACTAGTGCAGGTGTCAACAATCACCTTCTTTCCCCTAAAGCAATGACGATGCAGAACGACGCCACAGAGAGATAAAAAAGAACAGCTAACGAGTTAAAGAAAGAAAACCCGTCTCACTAGACGACTCTAAAGGGCCCTGTCTGGCAAAGGCACCCAGTTCCCTGTTTGGTGACATGAACTTAAGCGCTGACAGAAATGTAAAGGGACCGAGGGACACGGATTTAAAAAAAGAGTTCAGACGAAAGACTGAAATGGGGAGATATGCAGTCAGTCAGAAAGAGAAAGAGCCCTGGAGGATTGAGAGAGAGAGAGAGAGAGAGAGAGAGAGAGAGAGAGCAAGAGAGATCAGGAGAGAGCGAGAGAGAGCGAGAGAGACAGAGAGAGCAGGAGAGAGAGAGAGAGAGAGAGAGAGAGAGAGCAAGAGAGAGCAGGAGAGAGAAGAGTAAGAGGGAGAGAGCAGGAGAGAGAGAGTAAGAGAGAGTGCAAGAGAGAGCTGGAGAGAGAGTAAGAGAGAGAGAAAGAGAGTAAGAGAGGGAGAGAGAGAGAGAGAGAGAGAGAGAGAGAGAGAGAGAGAGAGAGAGAGAGAGAGAGAGAGAGAGAGAGAGAGAGCGAGCTAGCTCCCTAAAGGACAGAGGCCCTGCGTCCCCCCGTGGGTAGCTTATTTCCAGTCAGATGCTCAAATTCAGTTCACTCCTCTCATACCTCACAGCGCTACACAGGCAGCCTGCTAAAACTACACACACGCAATGAATACCACGCTCTTTGCCCAAACACAACACGCGCACGCGCACACACACACACACTCACACACACACACACCTCATTTGACCCCGGGAACCCAGAGGAGGACACAACCCCTCCATATGAATTATCTAATAGCTACCCGCAGCAAACTGTGCAGCTAGCACAGAGTGCTGGCCACGTAATCACCACCACGTACAGTAGCAGCTCCATCTCAATCAGCTGTTCCCACGCCAACACACCTGCACCAAACCATACATTCATAACATACAGTGTCCAATAGCGTTACGCCACCAGCCTCAGGCCGGGTTTCATAAAGGGATTTCTCTTTTACCGTAGGCTACTCATACAGATTAGCGCATAAACAGGCCGCTAGCTCAACCTAAAGCTGCTTACATATAGGATGTCTGGGGAGTGATAAACTAGAGGTCCAAAGGGGAATAGCCAACAACAGAGTGCTGGATATGAACCTCTTAGCAAGTATTACTTATGTAACATAGAAAATTAAGGGGAGGGCGCAATACAGTTATTGTCTGTAAGAAAGTTCTTATGGTAAGGCGATTCAAAGATTTTATGCTAAGGATTGCAAAGACTGGTCGTGGTCACTGACATAATGAGCAACATATTTATTGTTTACTCCTAAATCTGTAGTCTGATTTGCTCTGTACGGCTCTGGTCTGTACGAAGGGTAAACCTCACATGGGAGAATCAAGAACTCATATTGATTGAGATTCGGTCTTCTTATAGCACACAAACTTCTGCAAAGGTGGCAGTAGCTTTGCTGTTGTATTTGGATCTCCATATACCGTGGTTGATTTTTGTTCTGTGCCTGCTGGTATGTAAGAGACACATGCATTTTAAACCAACATCCTTACAACGCCGCCCGTCACTCACCTCCAAAACGTCACGGTAGCCTCGGATGTTGCAGACTCCGGCTGGATCTTCCTCGCCCTCATCCTCCTCCTCGGTGGCCTCGTAGCCTTCGTCAGGACACGGGTCTTTCTCGGCCTCGCTCTCGGCCATGTTGGTCATGAGATCGATGAGACGCTCGAGAGGTGGGCTCAGCTCGCGCTCCTCGTTCTCCTTCAGGCCGTAGTCCAGGGCCTTGTAGATCATGATGCCCAGGGACTCGATGATCTGCAAGATAAAACATGCACCGATACATTGAAACACATATTCTACTCATCAGCAAGCCAACCTTTTATATAAATGCATATTTTATTGTTGTTGTTTTTTATATGTGTGTGTATGTGTATGTGTATGTGTATGTATATATGTATGTATGCATGTATGTATGTATGTATGTATGGTGACCTTGAGTGCCAAGAAAGGCGCCTTTAAATAAAATTTATTATTATTATTATTATTATTATCATTATTATCATCATCATTATCAATTAACCCATCATGATCGTAAGAGATTAGGATATGAAAGAAAAACAAAAAAACATAAACTTCCATGTATATTGAACATGGACATTGTACACTGTTTGACATTTTATGAATGTTCTCAGTACAAGTTGAACTAGTAACAGTCATCTGACAAACACATTACAGAACACTGCTTAAGTCAAACAAGTATGAACACACATAATGGTTTTACTTAAGGCACTTCCTCCTCATTACTGATGACAGCCATGTCATGCTGCAACAAGATTGAACTACACGGTTCCCAAGGTGCTTTGGGGGCAATTATTTACTGTATGAAATTCTTTGGTCCCATGACTTGAAAGGAGAGTTCTCTAAATGTGTTCCGACAGAACCCAAGCCACATAGTCCATCACCATAGAGCAGGACTGCACACGAGACCGACGCAATAACAATAATGAGCTCCGATGGCTCTCTCGTGGCTCAGTGACACTCGGAGAGCACTTTCATCAGTGAAAACATCCTGCGCCGAGTCAGTCAGCACACAATCCTAATGGAAGAGCACTTTCCTTGTTTAACGATCACACAAGGATAATGGGGCTCTTATTAAATGCTCGTCTTCACTCTATTGGCAGATCTATTATGTGGTGGTTCTCTCCTGAGACAACATGACTTGAGATGGAGCATCAGAACAGGCCTACCAAGAGTGGGCAGTGTGCGCACCACTCAACTGCCTGTCTGATTTCACTCACTGACCTCCATCAGTGAGCTTTCGTAAATACTATTGCCATGACGCACCACAATCATGTGGCTTCCTGATGCTGAGAACTGAGAAACACTTCCTGCACACTAGTAGCCTGAAGCTGGGGGGGAAAAACGCCAACAAAACCTGACAATTCACCGTTTACACCAGCAGACCGGACCTAGCTCATCCTCATGTGCCCAGATGTTGGTCCACACACACACACAAAGGCCCTCTCTGTCTCTGAAGTCATCACTGGCGCACTATATGGCATGGTGCTCCCAGGCTCCACTCAATTCCGTAACTCAATTCAACCCTCCAGACGTGAGCAGCGGCGGGGTGGTAGGATTGGCCGGATAGCAACGCAACAATACAATGTCAAAGAAGCCATGTTGAGGAGCAGAGCCAATGCATGAGTCCAGTAGACTGGTATGACCCCTTAAAAAAACAAAACCGCACAGGCCAACGATGAGCCTTCAATTACGGCTAATACAATTGAAGGCCTAAAACAGCTTTGGTCAGAGATCGGCAGCTGTGCAAGGTTGCCCTGGACAAGAGTTTAAAATAATCTTAATGTTCCCCAGAGATTGGAGATCACATCAAAATGTGCAAGAGAGAAGAGAAGAATCCTTAATTTTTTATGGGCCGGGAGGGGCCAAGTCTTATCTTCAGGAGACTAAAGGATTCTTATCTTGAAGACACACAAAGACACAGGCACACACACACACACAGACACACACACACCTCGGTCAACCATGAAATGCCATGCTCAAGGAGACACAAACAAACATGCCCAAACCTCAGCATTAAGCTGAAGAGGTTGGCGCCAGAAAAGTCACTACTACTTGAAGCTTAATCAAGATGCTGCGTGTGAGTGCAGTTTGACTTTCAGCAATCCCCAACAACATTAAATTCTCACCATCAACACCAACCACAGTTATACTGAGCCTCTTTGGAGACTGTGCCATGCGTGACATCAACCATTTCAGATCTTTCAAAACAGTTCAAAAACCTTTATACAACGTGCATTTTATCACTACCAACAACAAATAATGTTTGGAAATGCCTTTGATAGATAGATCTCCATGAAGGACACTACCACAAGAACCCTTTGACCTCTTCCAAGCGTTCAGCATCACCATCCGCTGTCCCCTTCTGCAGCAAATGACCTCACAGCAGAGGGTTTATGGGCAGCGGGGGCAGTTTATGTAACAGCTGGACACATGGTAAGGCCTCCTGTGAGGAGCATCGCAGACAGGGGGAGAGAGGACCTGATCTGCCCAGGACAGAAAAGACCAATATGAAGTATAGCAATGTACGCACATCTATAGAATTCCGACAGGTGCATATACTGTATATGGGCACAAACGTAGTCAAAGGAAAAATATCCGCACACTGTCTTACATTAGGGTGACCAGACGTCTCCAGTTCCATGGGACTGTCCCCGTTTTTGGTTGCCTGTCCCGGGGAAAATACAGAAAAACTACCCATGTCCCCGTTTTTGAGGATAAAAATAGCATGTATTTCAATGAGATTGATAGTCAAACTGGAAATGTCCCCGTTTTTTCCACATTTTTGGGATTATGTCCCCGGTTTTGGTCTCGGACATCTGGTCACCTTCTCATACATGCTCCCGGTTTAATGGCAAGTACAATATTTCGACTGTTTGACTAGAAAAGACCAAAATCACATCCATTTAATACCACCCACGTATACTGCAGAGCCACGTTAGAGGGCCTGGCACGCCATCAGGCCTTTGAGGAGTCAGGGGAGGTAAGGCACTCTGTCCAAGGTGGGATTAAGGGCGTACTCACACTAGGCAATTCGTACCGTACCCGAGTACACTTTGCCCCTAAAGTCCGGTTCATTTGACCAGTGTGATCGCTTCGTTCCGTACTGAGGTACGGTACGCTAGTACGCTTCGAGGAGGTGGACTCTGGTACGGTACGCATGGAAGCACGATGTCATTAATGACGAAATAAACAGTAACGTTCCAATTAACAATCACACGTTGCATAAAGATTCTAGAACACAGCAACTCAATCGTACCCAAGTACGGTTTGATATTATGCAGTGTGAGCGCAGACCAGGGACCAGAGGCAACCGTGCTCCAGTACGGTACGGGTGAAACGTACCTAGTGTGAGTGCGCCCTAAGGGCCGGCGCGTCCAGCCAGGGCAGCGCGGGTGCCAGCGGCAGGACAAAGATCTCCAGAGGAGGGCGAGAGGCCAGCGTTCCCACAGCAGGGAATGGGCGAGCGGGAACGGGAGGATCGCCTGACTCTCTACCGAGATCGCCGACGCCGACAAGGAGACACATGAGCAGATTTGGCTCATGGGGAGCCTGGGAATCTGAAGACCTCCACAGGGAAAACACCTCTCTCTCTCTCGTGTGCTCTTGTGTGCGCACACAAGCTCACACACACACACACACACACACACACAAAAGCACACACCACACACACACACACTATAATATCTCCAAAACACATGGCAACTCCTGCAAACAATTTCTATCTACTGCATTTTATTCCTCTATCTATTCACTTGGGAATCCAGAGTAAACATTGACAACACTTATGTCATTAGATACATAGAAATGAAGACAGCACAACTGTCTCTTTACGGTCTGCTCTTGATTTGTTGTTTTGCCAGAGGGCCCCAATGAGTGATGCTGAGAGAATACTCATGCAGACAGAATGGAGATCCTGTATGTCCCTGCAGAAGCTCCCACACACTATGAGCAACTCAGGAGTTAACCCAAACGAGAGAGAGAGAGAGAGAGAGAGAGAGAGAGAGAGAGAGAGAGAGAGAGAGAGAGGGAGGGAGGGAGGGAGGGAGGGAGGGAGCGAGGGGGGGAGAGAAAGAGAGAAAGAGAGAGAGAGCTGGACTTCTCTCCCAATTACGCGTCACAATCTCATTTGGAGACTTGTGACTGGTGAGGAATGAGGGTGGAGGGGGATGGAGGGGGATGGAGGGGAGGGGGGCGAGGCGGCAGGAGGCTCAGCTGACGAGGTCGGGGAGAGCTGACGGAGGAGCAGAGATGAGCAAACATGGTCCTCACACACCCCGGAGGAGAAACGCACTTGGCCAGGACAAAGACACACAGAGTCCCAGGAGCTCGGTGGGGCCTCCCTTTCATGTCTCCCAGAACTGGGACAGCCATAGCCCATCTAAATGTCATCTGCATTGTGAAAATAGGCCAGGTCAAATAAAAACTACATGGTTGTGAATGGCAGCTAAACCGGCATTTAATTTCAGTCACATCCCAGAGTAACATCCTTTGGTAACATCTTCAACATCTGCATCCAAGTTTGTTTGTTTTCCACTGTGGCATTCATGTACATGTGGTTGTTTTCATCAACTGAACACACGTACACATGCTTGTCCTCATGCTGCAGAAGAACAACAACACAATGAGAAGACTCAAGGCATGGGCACCATTCACATGACATCACCACCGGACACACACACAAACACACACACACACACACACACACACACACACACACACACACACACACAGCTGTGGCGGAAGGATGCGCAGCACTAGGGGGCTGTCAATGTCCTTCCCCCAAGTTTACATAACAGTCTTACAACAAACACACAGACGGAGTCTAACTCCTTGGCATTCAGAGGGAGAAGTGTGTCTGTGCTCGGTCATGTGAGCAGCAGAAGCCTGGCGACTACCAGAGCACAACGCCATTGCCTCATGCGTAGCTGAACTCGCTCCAGGCTCACAGCGGCTGAGCTGAGGTCAGTTTCTCTGTAGCGCTGTAACGGTTTCCGTGAATTCTTCAGCAGAAGGTTCCGCGCCCAGGCACCATCTGACATCACAACTTTCGCAAGTGGAAACTCATGACAAATCATTATGTGAGCAGGGTTACCTGGAAACCAAAGACTGCCCTACCCAGTACATTCCAATGCCAGACTAAAGTATTCCAAAACTTACTCTTTGGAACAAAACATTCAAGAATTCGGAGGTCTGTGGAATAACTACAGTCAATAATCAATCCCTTAAAAGTTAAGTAGCCACTTCATTTAAACCCACTCACGTCTAAACGGCCACTTGTAGCCAATAGCTGGTTTTACATGACTGAATACTCAGAGCACTGCCAGGAGAAACAGCAACAGACGCTTTGTGAAGATTAGTTTTGGCAAGAGTGGGAAAATGGCAGGCTCTGTACAAAGTCTCTCTAGGCTCCATTAAATTGTTTCAGCGTGAGAATCCCTTTGAGTCGACCCTGACAAAACTGGCCCAGCGTTTATGCCGCATCGTCATCAAAGCAGCGTTTCATGTCTAGCTTTCCAGTCTGGTGCACGTGTGTGTGTGTGTGTGTGTGCGGTGTGTGAAAACGCTGAAGTCTTCCTTCTGCCGATATACACAAACACATGATCTGTAATGAGATTCCAATGCATGTGCACGCACGTTCAGTGGCACATGTGTACATCTCTGAACTGCTCCTCACCGCATGACATAACATACAGCATAACGTCTCCCACACACACACACACACACACACTCACTCTCACAAACACACACACACACACACACACACACACAGGGTCCACAGACAGGCTTGTCTGCCAACAGCAGCAGCTCATGCTTCAATAAGCGGGCGATCAATAGCGATCACGTTAGCACTGTATGAACATGGCGGAAATCCTGTTTTGATGCCAGAGAAGAACAGAGGTGTTTGGCCTTCAGTATGGCAGGGCTTGATTAATGGAGGGGCTCCTCTCACGATACACTGTGACTCAGACACCCTCTTATTCACACCTCCTCATCTACCCCCTCAATGGAGGCCTCGCAGACTGCAAACAGAGTACAGGGCCGAGAAACAGATACACCAGCAAACACAGACACATGGCTTCTCCCTTTTTGACATACACACAGTATGATTTTCAACACCTTTGGTCTGTTTTGGCCATCCTAGTCAGCAAGAGCTGCACACTATCCAACTGACTTAGGGAAAGGGAGAGTGATTAGCCAAATGGCCCTACGGTCATGCAAATTAGCCTTTGACTTCATGTAAATAACAGTGTTCTTGTAAATAACAAAGGGTTTGTGAGGTTGCGTTTCTATGGAGATGGGTTGCCTCTTACCAGCGATGCTGCAGACATGCAGAGGGGGGAAGTGCCTATTGGCCCCATACATTAGACCCAGCTGACAGTAACAATAACACATAACACAGAAAGGGTACCAAGGGACACACATGCAAACATACGGTACCCATAAAAGGTGCAATGAGACCAGTAGGTAGGAGCATGGCATGTGCATGGGATCCATGACTCTGGACCTAGCATCTGAAAAATGGTCCTATTGCAAATACTGTAGACCACTAACACACTAACACTAAGGACTAAACTCTTCAGGCTATGCATTCATAAGCAAATCAAAGACCGTTCTCAACAAAAGCCAGAACCCAAGACAATGAAAAGAACATGAAACCGAATACTCCACAAGGATGCAGCAGCACTAGTGGTGGTGGTGAGCTCGTGTGTGCCACCTCCATGGGAGGCCAGTCACAGAGCTAAATCTGCCCTGGCCGCTAGCGTCTCCGGGCAGCTCGAGGCGCAGCGCTAAACGGGCGCCGTCAGTGAGGCTTCCTCTCCTCGGGCCCTTTCAGCCCAGCCAGCTGAGGACGAGCTCAACGTCCGGACCAGTCACCTCGTCAAGCCGGCGGGGGCGGAGGGGGCGGGGGGGTGTGATGACAAGAGAGCCCAGACACGCGTTTGGGCCGCAGGGACGGACAGTGCGGCAGCAGAGAGTGTGACCGACCGAGCGTGCGAGAGAGAGACGAGAGACGAGAGAAGAGCGCGTTACGTAACGCACACTCGCCTAAATCCACAGCGCTCTGGTGCGGCGGATGCTTTGTTCCCTTCAGACAGCACAGGGATAAGCCACTGTTCCGCACACAAAGGGACGCCCTGGCACGCGGCGCGCCGTTAACTTGAGCGGGCCAGGAGGACACCCACCCATGTCCCAAAGCAGCCCTGGCCAGACTGCCCACCTCACAGAACAAAGCGCTCGGAGTAATTGAGGAGCGCTTTTTCAAAACGCCACATCCACCATTTTAATGCATTTCCATAAAAATGAATTAATGAATTAATTATATATATATATATATATATATATACACACATATATATATATATATATATATATATATATATATATATACTGTAGATTTGCTTGTTTGTTTTCAAAGTAATTTCGTCTTTACTCAATTTTATCTTTACTCAAAGCTCAAAATCAAAACACCACAACTAAATGTTTATTGATATTACCTTAAAACACACAATTATATTACGTATTAAATGTTTTAAAAATGGATTTATAGCATTTTAGAAAAGAGTTCTTCAATTGCTCCAAGTGGGAAAAAATTAATTAAGAAAGATGAAGTAAGAAAGAGAGAGATGGAACAAGAGGAAAGGAGGAAGAGGAGATGTGAGGACACCGAGGCACAGACTGAGACAGTGCCAGAGAGAAATGCTGACCCCAAAAGTGCATTTCCCAAATTAACTCATCTAGCACAGAGGCAGACGTGAACGTGGCAGCTCTGCTGTGGAGGCAAACGAGTGACTGAAGAGATCCACACTGACAGTCGGGCAGCGCTGTGGTGAACCACTGCATGTGAGCTCTATCGGGTGATCCAGACCTGCAGACACCTGCAGAAAAAATGGAACTACAGTCTGAACCTTTCGATTATGCGATGGAGCTACAGTACGGTTCGGAGCTCACTCTTTTAGCGTAGGCAACTCACAACTATAATCACCAGCACCATGGGTCATTCCTTTCCACCTGTTAAGACCGTCTGAATGAAGCCAGCTCATGCCTAAAGTGGTCTGTCTGAACTAGGTCAGGACTGCGCCCACTGCAGACCTCCGAGAGATGCTCACGTGAAACGCAAAACACTTCCCTACATGGAGAGGACAAAGAGGATGAGCGGCTGCTCGCAGGTGGGGCCAAATCCTGCAAAAACAACACACAGCCGCTCTCTCTGCCCAGTGGATGCAACGTCCCCGAGAGAGGATGTGATTACATGTGAGAATTGACTTGCGTCCAGAACCCGACACAAAGCTATTTAACTCAAGGCACGAGGGTTAAAAAGCACCACGCTGTAGGTATTTATAGAGATCCCTTCAGTTGAATGGATGGTAGTGAAGAGGAACATATCCTGAAGCATCAAAAACATCTATGGGGGGGGCTGTATGTTGAAAACACTAGTAGCATGCCATCAATCCTCCCCGAGGGATATGACTTCAGTCGTCTAGCATCCCGTGGGGACCAGAAGCTCATATTTCCTGCTCTAGAAAGCAAACCCAGGGTTATTGACGTGTGTTCCTGTGTGTGTGTGTGTGTGTGTGTGTGTGTGTGTGTGTGTGTGTGTGTCCACCCGACGGGGACACTGGTGCTGAGAGCAGGGTGAGCAATGCAGCAGAAATGGAACTGAACTGCGGGGGGGACACCATGCATGCTGGGAGCGGGTGGAGACTGGACGGGACCCCAGGCCTGACCAGCGAGACTGCTGCCATGCTGCCCATGGACCACATGCTGTCTGGTGATCAATACAGCACTTCAGCAGACAATTACTGTGCAGCTAACACAGGAAGGGAAGAATGGGGATGGCTAGTGATGTGACGTTAGGAATCGTTAGAAATCGTCGTCTGTGTAGCATTTTTAGGTCATGTAAAGTAAGGGTGTTGGCAATAGCAAGCTAATGTAAACACGGGTGTTTCTAACGGTCTTAAAGCTCTGTTGGGGTTTGGTTAGGGTTAGCTAGCTAGTTATTTTCAGTCTAACAGCGTAACATACAACTTTACACATTTTGCTCATGTAAAGTTGGGACAGAACACCTTAACCGCTAGAATATTAGCAAACGGACACGGAAGCGGATATGATGACACAGTGCCTAGCCATATCCATAGACTCCTTCTGGTCTACAAGCGTGCTGCACACACGACAAATCTTGTCAAAGTCTGTCAGTGTAAGATACCGTAGGATTTACATGTTCCAGGTACAGTAGGAAAACTGTGTAAGACAACTTTCTGAGCAATGTTGTTGGGCAAGCTCATAACTGGTTCCATGCCCTCTGATTGGATGAGCATGACACATTTGCCTACTGATGATTAAAGGTTTCCACAAAAAGATAAAAGTGAGCGATTTCCAGCAACACAGCTCAAAGCGTTTCCTTGTGCATTATCAGCTTACATACAGTAGGGTCTTTGAAAAAACAAATCTATGCATGTTTTGTTAAACAAGGAAGCCTTCTCTGGAAGACATGTTCACCCTGGGTGAATCAGGTTCTCAAAAACAACACTTTTGAAAAAGACTGGATCAGAGGTAGTCCAACAAGACAAGACAGCCCAGGGACACACCAAAGACATGTGCAGAGTTTAATTCTCTCAAATGGCCCATTCCAATCAAATAGAACAACATAGATGAACAAAAACAACAACATCCCATCTGGGTGTGCTGAGCAGGACCTTATTTCTCTCTACTTTGGTCTTTCAGTACTGGAGGACACAGACAGACACACACACACACACACACACACACACACACACACACATACAGGCATGACCCTTCAGTTCTCACCTTTGACCTCAAGGGTCTTAACGTGAGTCAGCTGAGGGTGCATCTACAGTGCAGTAGAGGGAGGTGATACAATATGTGTGTGTGCCTGTGTGTGTGTGTGTGTGTGTGTATGTGTGTGTGTGTCTTCCAGAGACCTGCAGGCGTTTAAGGACAAGGGCACCACTCTTTTCCTCTCAGCAAAACAAATCCCTCCCCAGCCAGCAGACCGGGACCTGGAGGCATCCATTACGCACACAAACACAAACACATCACACACACACACACACACACACGCACAGTCACAAGCATCAAACTGTGCACCACCGTGTTGGGCTGTGCACTGTGGCGGCACTATATCCAGGAGACGCCGCTGTCTGATTCTCAGGAAGAGTACGACGTGGCTGCGGGAGAAACGGCTAATGAGGCGGCCGCTAATCCCACCTTAATCTCGTGACCTGAAACTCAGGTTCCAATCCGCTTTGCCGGGGGGCGGGGATCAAACCAGTCGCAGCCCATTAACAACCCCCGAACACTGTCCAGCCCAGCCAGCGTAGGTGACCAGAGCCACCAATCAAATGACCACACACAGGAGTAGACCAGACCTATTGTTTGGTGAAATACCTCAGGTGGGTTTTTGCTCAGATTTAGACAAGCCACTATGTAGTGACACATAACACTTGCCTAGTTTACTACTGACCAAGAGGGTGGGAAATGTGGAACAGTCAGACAAAGAGAGAAGGGGGTGGTCTGCACACTGCATAATGGCTCCAAAAATACTTTATTTATTTAGGCTGCCTGATGAAGATCTGTTGATTGAAACGTTGCCTCTTTTAGTAAATAAATACATTTATTTTTTGAGACATTATACAGCATGCTGACTATCCCCTTCTCTCTGACACATTTTTGTCTGGCACCTGTTAAAACACATTTTTGTATGCGCGCACCCATCTCTACAAACAGTCAAAAACATACAAAAACATATCAGTCATCCTTCTAAAAGGTGCCCAATTGGCTCTAACGGGAGCTCTACCCAGACGGGGCAACGCGGGCAAAACTGCTGCTGCCCAGCCGTGTTTGCCCAGTGGTCAGCATGTGCCTTGAATAACGGGCGCTGGTTATGAGGAGGAGGTGCAATGGACCATTGTGCCACTTACACACCATTTAGAGATCAGCGGTCATCAAAACAAGAGTTGCAGGGAGAAAGTAGGTCAGCTCTCTCTCCCGCTCTCTCCACCTCTCTCTCTTGCCCCTACTCTACCCAGATGAGATTAGTGTCAAAGGGTAAAGCGTCCAGAGAGCACGGAGAGGGTGAATCCCACCAGGGAGCCAATCAACACCATGGCATAGAGAGAGAGAGGGAGAGAGGGAGAGGGAGAGGGAGAGAGAGAGAGAGAGAGAGAGAGAGGCACCCAACACCACACCACCAGGATGAAGAGGAGTGTTAATGGGGGAGAGAGAGGAGCAATGCAATGAACAAAGCAGAGAGGTCATGGAGAGGGGATGAGAGACTGAGAGCAAGAGAGAGAGAGGGGGAGAGAGAGAGAGAGAAAGAAAGAAATAGGGTGAGTGAGTCAGGTTGGCGTGACTGAGCGAGAGGCAGCAGTGTTGTCATAAGACTGAGAGGATGTGGAGCTCCGAGCAACATAGAGGAGGAGTGTGTGTGTGTGTGTGTGTGTGTGTGTGTGTGTGTGTGTGTGTGTGTGGCTCAGACTGGGCCATCACATGAGCTCAGATTAACAGAGGCAGAAGGAGCTCGGCCAGCGTATAAAACACACACACACACACACACACACACACACACACACACACACACACACACACACACACACACACACACACCCCTACCTTCGCCCAAAGGCGTATAGAGCAGGAGCCTTTCTAGAGATTTTGCAAATGAATCCGTCTCTTTGACCAGTCAAAACAAACGGCCCCTCTGTCATCTCAACCAGCCAGTCAATCTCCTTTACAGCGCTGTACATGAAGCAATCCCACACTGCCCTAATCTTCCCTACATGAAGTGTGTGTGCACATGGGCTTGTGTGTGTAGGAGAGAAATAAAGGAATAAAGGTAGTGTGACAGAGAGAGAGAGAGAGAGAGAGAGAGAGAGAGAGAGAGAGAGAGAGAGAGAGAGAGAGAGATGAAAGACCAATGGTCAGTCAGGGACGTGGGCGTATGACTGTCAGTATCAGCACATTGGCCACCACACAACACACTTCATGTGTTGCCTTGCTGCAATATCCGGCGCATTTGTGTGTGACTGTATTGGGTGTTTGTACTGTACTGGGTTTCGCCTAAAAGTCTATATTTTAGACAAAAAAAAGTGGCTTTTACCTGTAGAGGCTTTTGCATCTGAACTCTTCATATGTTTGTATATGTGTGTACATGTAAGTGTGTCTATATACAGTATATTTGTGAGTGTGTGTGTGTGTGCGTGTGAGTGTGTGTGCGTGTGAGCGTGCGTGCATGTATGCATCAGTGTGGGTACATGTTCCCTACGTAGTTCCATCTGTTCCTGCAGTGCCCAGTGTGCCAACTCTCACCCAGATCTTATTTTTGCCCACCGAGTCCTGGACACGCTGCCCAGTACCGCCTCATCAGCATGCGGAGCAGCAGCCCGCCATCCTCAGAACCACCGGTCAGCAGAGTCGCTCGGCTACCGGTCAGCAGAGTCGCTCGGCGACTTCACAAAAGCACATTTGAATATGGTCATCTAGTTAGCGCTGTTGTGGGCGTAGACCGGTACTCAGCCTGAGTCTTTTCTGAACTGCTGACTACACTACACTTACAGTACACATGTGTGTGTGTGTGTGTGTATGTGTATGTACGTGTGTGTGTGTGTGTGTGTGTGTGTGTGTGTGTGTGTGTGTGTGTGTGTGTGTGTGTGTGTTGATTGTGGTTTATAGAGGCAGTGTGTGCTGGATGTGTTTCCCCTGAGTGACAGGAGGGGTCATTAGGACCCGCACTCCCACGCCAAGATGGGCTTTTGGTTTGCTATTGGTTTCTGTTTAGAATCTGGAGTAAATCTCACACATTCTCTCTCTCTCTCTCTCTTTCTCTCTCTCACAAACACACACACAAAGAGAGAGTGAAGGCTCTAGTGTGGGACTCTACTCTGTTGGCTACTGCTGGCGTAAGTATGGCAGGAAGGCAACAGTGATTCATGGAAAACAAGCACAACCCACAGACATAGCTGAGCTCCAGGAAGACTGGCCCGAATACTGTTATATGGAGGCATTAGAGTCAGAATGCCTGCACAACAGGACAGAAACTACACTCCACCACACGGCTATGAGGACACCAGGAGGTCTCAGACTATTTTGTGTGTGTGTGTGTGTGTGTGTGTGTGTGTGTGTGTGTGTGTGTGGCAGCAAGTCTTAATTCCAGGCTTGTTTAGATCTGCTAGAGGGGAGAGTGCTAACGAGATCAGACACTTCAAGCTCCCCCATCTGGAACGGTCACCACGACAGCATGAATCACCTTCCCGTCACCACACTGAACGACCCGTGTCTGCCCTCAGACGTCCATCTGAGGCACAGGTGAACATCCACACAGGTAAACTTCCACACAGATAAACTAAAACAAAACGGTCTTAACCAGTTCAAGAACACAGACTCAATCCTCTGATCATGAGAAGTCTTTCACTTTACAGGAGCCAATGCTTCAGAAGAGTACTCACCTCTATTGATGTGCTGGCTGATCGGAATGTTTCTGGAAGGGGAAAGACAGACAGAAAAAAAAAAAAACAAATTAATAACAAGATCTTAAAATGACTTATCTTCTACTGACAATTAATCAAATATGCATGTCTGCACAGATGCATGTCTTTTCCGTAGCACACACCAGGTCCTCAGATACTCCTGATCATTTATTCATGGAAATCTGTTCTGCTGACGTTGAACCTTTGCATGAACAAGAAGCATGCATAAATTCATAGAAGAAAATCAAGCATGTTTTAGCTTCCTTATGTCCTTTCCAGCAACGTGAGAGCAAACCCAGGACCTAGGCCATACTGTACCTCACACAGCCTCAGACAACATGAAATATTAAACGGAGGGGTGCAGGGTGGTCTGGCATGGAGTGTCTGCATGGGGCGGGCATGCGTTATAGGGCACAAAAACAGTCGATGGCTGCGCCAGGCAGACTGATAAGACTTTCCAAGACCAGATGTCTTCAGGTTAAGTCCAAGGCTAAACCCCCTGAGGATGAGAAGCAGTGCAAGGGGGGGACTACAGTCGCCGCCCCCATAACAACATCCTGCGCACGTCTTTAGCTAAAGAGATGAGGGACTCAAAACAACTAGAGAATATAAGGCCTACCACTAAGTAACACTAATTTTCCTATGATTAGGTGTGTGACGTGAGGCTATAATCTCCTGGCATCATCTATAACATGAGTTGAGACCACTTCAGACCCTTACTTCATAAAACTCAACATTTCCTTTCTAATGTCCAGGAGAATGCTAGTGGTGAATGACCAAAACAACAATGCATTCTCTCCAAAAATACGCAAGAAAATAGTTGCAGAATACAAAAAAAGTGACTGGAATTCTGGAATTCGATGGCTCTCCTTTCCCATCCAAAAAAACGTAAACATCTAACCTACTATAAAAACAAAGACTATGCCCGATATTTTGATTGTGCATTGCTCATTAAATCTCTTGAAAGTTGTAAGAGTTATTTTTAAAAAGCTTTCACTGGGTTCTCGACAGCCCGCACTACATTCCTGCTCACACAGCGAGGTATTCAGCCGGATAAACGCTGCCGTTTCAGAAAGACACTGAGACAGATCACACTCTCATGACCGGCCTAATTCCTCAGAGCCCAGAGACACAGTGAGGCACTTGAGCAGGGAAAAGGTACGTGCAGGGCCATCCAGGCCAGATTAACCTACATCTCACAAGTCAGCCTTTCACAGCTGCAGGAGCCCAGAGCCCTTGGCACAGGCAGGAGAGGGAGAGAGGGAGAGAGGGAGAGAGGGAGAGAGGGAGAGAGGGAGAGAGGGGCCATACCAACAGACAGGAACATTTGATTTAAGGGCTGCAAGGACAGGGTGTGTCCGGCTGCACTTCTCTAACTTGTGACACACAAGCTGCATCTCAGTGGCAAGAAGTCCCCCCCCCCCCCCCCATCTCTCTCTGCCTTGGTCTTGGCAACCATGCTGGACTGCGTTTCCCAAAACCCTAGTTGCTAACCTGTTAGCAACTTGGTTGGTTGGCAATGGGAAATTGCATTGCAATCAACATAGTTGCTAACTTACAGTAGTTAGCAACTATGCTAACGTACAGTAGTTAGCAACTATGGTTTTGCGAAACGCTGCCCCTGGCTGGCTGACTCTTCCTTGGAGAGCCACACATGCCTGTCTGGGCATCCACAGTCTCGCGTGAAAGGTGGGGACTGGGGAGGGAGGTGAAAGTTGCCCAAGAGCCGAGAGCATTCCAGCACTTAATTAACCAGGCAGAACAAACTCTAGGTTACGCCCTAATGATGTCAATCACAATGACAGGGTTATTTCAAAACAGAGGCAACATAAAACAGTCAAAACACGATGGAACACACCTAACATGATACTCGTAATTATTTTGGTCTCTAGAAAAACAATTATACTACAGTTCTGATGGAAACTCCCAGGGGAATAATCTCTGGTTGGAGGCCAGGCTTAAGAATATCAGTGTATTTGGCTTTGTGAATAATGTCCTTTATGAAATACTTTCCGAAACGATCATGAGAATTTACCACTTTGGGGTCATGAAAGAGTTGTACGGATGTCTGAGTGACCATATGATCTATAAAACCTCCCCAGATGAACACAAGCACCCTCTATTTAGTCAAGCAAATAGATGCATAGCAGCAATCCAACAATCTCATCTCATTAAAGTGAATGTGACCCTTTCATTTGGACAAAACATCCATGCATCACCAAGGCAGTGCTTGCTTGGCCTCCGAATGCTGTGGCCTGTGTCCTCAAAGCTGGATGCACTCCCACACAACATTACGGCTACAAAATGCAAAACTACGCTTCTAACAACAAACAAAAACAACATCAACAAGGAACAGTGCCACACGCATACAATTAAACAAAAGAGCTGGTACACTGCAAATCTGCCTCAGACACCTCCTCCTGGGCTGAATAAAAGATGAATGTCGTACATTATTCTCTTTGAGAAATAAATCACTCCCTCTGGGGCTGATTCACAGCTTGTGTGTGGGCCCAGCCAAGAGCCATGCCCAGCTGTGATTGGTCATTCAGGTCTGACAAGTGGACGTCCACAGCTGGGTGGGTGATAGCCAGTCTTTTGGGGATGCAGGAGAGTGGAATTCAAGACGACTGATGATATCAAATGCCATGTACAAGCTCTTAAACCATCGGTCTATTCCCTGGGTAACCCATCACTCGAGAAATTGACATTTTCTAACACACCACCGCATACTTACCCCGCATCCATGTGCACTGGGCACCATCCAACTCAAAATGCAAAGGTTATGAGACTGGCAGACGTCCTAAGTCTACAGAAACACCCATGGATGAACATCCCAACATCAGCCTCCTAACAGGTAACCAAATCATGGTCCTATTTCTCACTTCAGTGCAGAGCACAGGCTTTTATGAGGCAAAGCAAGACAAGAACAAAAAAAAGGAGGAACACAGAATATATGGAGGAAAAAAAAGAAAAGATCAACTGTCGATAATGGCCTTGGATTCTGCATCCAAAAACCTAGGCTGCACACTGTCAACCGGGATAAAGGGGGGTGGGATTAATGAACTCTACTGGGAGAGGGAGGGAGGGGAAATACATTGATCCAAGGGTCCTGGGGCGATATGGAGCAACCGGCACATATGATTAAATCTGCACAGATATTAATCACACTCTGCCTGGGTGTGTGTGCCAGGAATCAGGAGAGACAGAGATCACATAAATGTCAGGGAAAAACATTTCCAAAATACTGTATGCATGCATGTCAGCAGTGCTTCCAATGACCTGGCTACTTCAATATTTACAAGCACAATAATACTGTAGCGACCAGAGGGGGAGATATCATTCAGATCTGAGCTAGTTAGCACAAAGGCTCATGGGACTGTTTATGGTTGAGGTAAAAGTCATGTTTTAGTGTTGTGTTTGCATGTTAACTGTTATGTGCCTGCTGTGGTTTCCATTGTGTGTGTCTGGTAATAGTGTTGAATTCATGTTAACCTTAACTGGTACTTTAACTACCGCGACTGAGTGTCTTAGTGTGTTTGGCTATTTCTGGCCAGTTTTGCTATAGTGGTTATGAATAGCTGATGCTTAATAAATGCATTATTCCTTCTGATCGTGCGGTGTATGGGACGCAAGGATTGCAATTCAAGTATATCTGACTCTCTGATATTCTTCCACGGCCGCTCGCCACATTGGTGTCAGAAGTGGGATTACGACATGCGATGCCAGGGACAGGCCTTTGTACCAGGGGACAAGGTGTGGATCTATTGTCCTGTTCGCAAGAAGGGTGTTTCTCCCAAGCTCCGCAGCCACTGGCGAGGGCCCGGAGAGGTGTTGGATCGACTGTCTGAGGTGGTGTACCGGGTGCGCATGCCTGGCCAGGGGCGCAAGGTGGTGCTGCATCGGGATAGACTCTCACCTTACCGGCCCCTTGCCCCATCTCTAGCTGGAGCAGGGGACAGCAGTATCACCCCGCAGGCCGATCAGGTTGCTTCTCCCCCAGTTGAACCACCTGTGAGCCCCAGACGGCCTGCTCGCCAGCGGAGACAGCCTGGACATTTGAGGGACTTTGTATTGAGTGATGGGGTCGCCGAGGACGGCTGACCCCTCAGGTGGGGGCTATGTAGCGACCAGAGGGGGAGATATCATTCAGATCTGAGCTAGTTAGCACAAAGGCTCATGGGACTGTTTATGGTTGAGGTAAAAGTCATGTTTTAGTGTTGTGTTTGCATGTTAACTGTTATGTGCCTGCTGTGGTTTCCATTGTGTGTGTCTGGTAATAGTGTTGAATTCATGTTAACCTTAACTGGTACTTTAACTACCGCGACTGAGTGTCTTAGTGTGTTTGGCTATTTCTGGCCAGTTTTGCTGTAGTGGTTATGAATAGCTGATGCTTAATAAATGCATTATTCCTTGTGGTCGTGCGGTGTATGGGACGCAAGGATTGCAATTCAAGTATATCTGACTCTCTGATATTCTTCCACGGCCGCTCGCCACAATACAATCTAAATGGTTATCAATAGTATTAACAACCCCTGCACTGAATCTCACATTTCACATGTTAACAAAGTATGTAACCTTTCTGATGCTCAAAAATGCTAGCCATAACCAATATTACAGAGGATGACGAGAGGAGAGCATGCCGACACACTGTATAGGGACCCGTTCCTTTTGTTCGTCCCCTCAAGGTGGTCAGCCATGGCATTGATCACATGGCACTATTGTTTACATTTAGCAACGGCCCAAGCGGCACCTTACATTTCACCTTCTCGACTGTTTACTGTTGAAAATCTCTTTATACCGTACCTCAGCATCCAATATGCCGCCGCAGTTTGTTCAAAAACAGAACAAGCCTATTGGTAGGCCAATAACACGGATACATTGTAATGCAACCTACAACTCAAATGTAACGTTAGCCTACAAATTGACCACAACGCCACGTCAGTGAGTGGACTGACTGGTGAGGGGGGAAAAATCCCAACATTTCTATTTTGGTTAAGCTTAATCTTTAATTGATGTTAGAGTACATGGGATTGGATGAGTTGACACATCAGTAAACAAATTTACCACATGGCGCAGACAGTAAACGATGGCCTCCGAAAAGACGCAGAATGTGCCAGCATGGACTGACTAAGTGATGAGTGAATGAGAATGTTTTGCTTAGCCTAAGTACACCATTTAACTAAAATAGGCTACAGATTTACTGAATGAGACATTAAAAATAGTAGGCCTACATTTGAAATTGAAAGTTATCATTTAAAAAAACGTATGCGTAAAACAAACACATTCAAATCAAGCTCGTGTCGGCTAGAACGTAGTAATCATAACAGGTCACCGGCAATTGTATGCCAAACGTATTCTTTGCCTTTCTTACCTTGATTGTTTTGATGTTGTAATTTTACGGTCCCATCTTTTAGAATCCTAACATCCCCGGGGCCGTCAATCCTCCTACCATAGTCTCCACTGGGCGCTTCAGCTGATTTTGAATTTCTTCGCCGGTGTTTTTGCGCCAGACACCTACAGCACTGATAACACACTGCCCATGCTTGTTCTTCATTTATAGGTTGGCTATAAAGAACTAAAATCTCATCCAGAGTCAATTCGTCTGCCACTCCGTCCATGCAATCCATATTAACGTCTCCGGCGTTTGCTTCATTGGTGAAGTCTTGAAGGAGCGTTGGTGAAATCAACATACCCTCGTCGGCTCCTGGCCGTTTGGCCATCCTGTTGTCTTCCCCACAAGCAGAGCGGCCAGTTGGCAATAAAACGCGCAAAGAAACGGTCGGATTTTTACGTTGGGTCAATCATTGATGTGGCCTGCGCTACCTCCACTGTTCCCTGACGTTAAATCGGTGTTCCAAGTGGTGCGAGAATACCCATCGTTTCTTATAGAGGCGGTCATATGACGGTGTTTTCCGCATGGTCTCAAAGCCAGTCGTGTTTACATGGTAAATATGCATTGAGCAGGTTAGCCTTTACCCACAATAATCTGAAATTAATGTAGCCTAATCATTTCGGTTTGGAATCCCCCAAATACACACATACACACACACACGATTCCTTTCTTAATTACTGTTTTAATTAATCATTTAAAGTTGAACTGTCTCTTATTGTGCATGACAATACACTAGGCTACTTGAACTTGACCAGTGTTGTTATTTTGTCGCAAATTGGTTTGTGCAATTTTTATGTTAAGAGTGGCATAACAGAACATAATATTTACCAAAACAAAATTAAAATGCTGTTCACTAACAAGGGTTTGTTAGTGCATTTTTCCATTCTCAAGCGCATTCGTTATATCAAACGTTGCGAATTTTCTAACGTGTTTGATTCACATTGACTGAAAAAGTGCGGTATTTGTGTACGCTTTAAATCAGTTTTTTCATCTGCTACACAATTTCAATTAATGCAATGACCGTTCAGTCTTTTGTCACTTCATTTGGGAAAATGAATAATTTCTCGCCTCGTGAAGGTACTACCAAGCATATGTGCGCCATCCAGTGGTTGTCATGGCACACTTCAGTGATTCGCAGCAAAGTTGCTGTTGCGTTGCACTGTAAATTTAGGCCTAATGACCTTTCTCTCCCATGGCCTACACACAGTCCATGTTATAATCCCGATTCTGTCAGAACAAGTACAAACAAGTGCATTTGCCGAGCTGATGATCTGCTGAATGGCTTCAATCCGGCCAGAGAGCAACAGCTGACCTGTGTTTACGGAGCTCCAGCCTCGTTGGACATTCAAGAATGCCTGACCCCATATTGCTGACGAATTTGCGATATACTTTTAAAGAACACAATGTTGCAACTTGAGTTGCTCAGTTGCCAGGAGAGTCACTCATGTCCATGATTTATTAGCCTATTTTAATTTAATTGTGTATGTGTGTGTGTGTGTGTGTGTGTGTGTGTGTGTGTGTGTGTGTGTGTGTGTGTGTCTGTGTCTGTGTGTCTGTGTGTGTGTGTCTGTGTGTGTGTCTGTCTGATAAAAGTGACTTGACTTGAGCTGACTTTCTCCTTACATATTCAACAAACTAACAATTTTCACATATTTCCACCTTTCACTTTCAACTGATCAACTGCTCCTTCAGTATTTGCACCTTTACACCTAACTTCCAACACATTCATAAGTTCATCAAGGACCCATTTAAGTCCATCTGTGTGCAGTCAGGGCTTTAGTCACTCCTTCAAAAATCTGTTGCTGTTGCACTGTAAACATATAAATTATTATTATTTATTATAAAAATATATATATATGGCAACATACGTTGGACCCATCTAGACCCCAGCCTTAAATTCTACCTGGGTTCTACATGGGTACCACATGGGTTGATATGTGTTTCTTTTTTGTGGGATTGTCCGCGGGTTCCAAAGTGGCCAAAGTATAAATATATATTTATGAGACTACATATGACTATGTTTATGCTTTTAAAGAGTTTTTCAATTCTTACCTGAGGGACATTTGTCTTGCAAAAGGCTTCTAGATCTGTGGAAGTCTAGGGCTGTTTTCAGTGCTCATCATCTGATGGCTCTTTCGTGAGGGCATTTGCACGCCAGTCTGTGAAATCTGCCTTAAGATGAAACAGGGCTATTGTTTCGCCATGACAAGCAATTATACACACAGTTCTTTTGGAAAATGTTCTTGGTCTTCCAGAACTCAACTTGACCCCCACCATTAATAATAGCTGCCAATTCTCAATTACGTTATAAACACTGAAACGGCTACCTGAAAACACTTTTTGCTATCTTCTCATAGGCTTCTCCTGCTTTGTGAACATCAGCTATTCTTTTTCAGTGTGCTATGCTACAGCTCATAGCTTAGGTAAGTTATCCAAGAGCTCAAAACTGTTGGAGGTCCCAAAGATGTGCAAGATTTGCATTGTGTTAAATGTTTCAGCCCATAATTGTCAAAAACAAAAAAAATATTACTAATCCTGCTTTATAATCTTCCTCCACAACCCATCAAGAAACTTACCAGCACACTCAGCATTCCACAACATCTACATTCTACAAACAAGTACTTGTGTGCCCAGCCCACTATGAATACCCTCCTGTGTATGGGGAAATAATAGATGTGAAACCATTATATCCCCTGGCTCAGGTCACATGTTTTGAGAGGTAATAAAATATAGGGCTGAAGCAATAATTTATGTGGTGTAAGTTTTATCATTTGAGTTTTTTTTTTTTTTTAAAAAAGGTAAATGGCCTTTACTGTATACTGTATGTTGTAGATCTCTTGCACATTTACCTCAAATTCATCTTTGGTTTGAGGATATATTATCAAGAGAAAATAACATTTGGTTGTCCTTTTAAATATACATTTATTTGTTTTGTAAGTGTTGGGGTTTGTTTTTTCACAATCAATTGTTTCATAAACACATGTGAATATACATATTGCTTTGATACCACAATCAGAGATAATCACTACATCTATCACATGATGTTAGAAGTGCTGTGGGGAGTTAAGAAATACAGTACCACACCACCGTTAGAATGGTCCATCCACACACATCTTCACTTCAACACATCATTATCAACACAAATAAAGGAATGGTTTCAAATTCAGTCATCATTGCACAGGATACACACTAGACCCCAAATAGTTCATTATTTTCACAGAGTGTTCATGTATACTGTACGGTGATTGACACTCTGTAATACCGACAGTTCTCACAGGAATAACAACATAACCGAATAAAAAATAAACACAGCTTTGCAGCTTTGGTGAGAATGCAGTATGGCCTTTTGAGCACAGGCGACTTCAATTTACACATAAGCAGGGGCACACAGCTGGGAAAGTCAAACAGACAGGGTACTGGGAAAAAAACAGCATCATTGGAACTGAAAGAAAACTTTCGACAGCGACGTAAAGGAAATAAATTAAAGCTTTAGGAATCTGACATGAGGCTTCACACTGACATACAGATGATTGGTGCCATCCTATTTGAAATCCAGCAGGCTACAGTCAATCTTGTAGTAAACATAAGGGTAGTACTCTTGCTGGCTTAGGTTCAGACCAGGAATATCCATGGAGGCCTATAAGACATCAAAACAAATGAGTTCAGTAGAGAATAGAAGATGTAACACAGTGGACCCATGTACCCATCAACATTACCCTAAAACATGCCAATCAAAACGACCAAAGTGATATTTAAAAATATAATGCTGTAAAACTGCTTGTAGTGCACACGTTACTGTATGTTTGTACTAGAGGATCTATCAGAAAAGAGACATGAGGGACTATCTCCAGTCATCAGGATCTTCTACTTTACTGCTCTTCACAGACTAAGGATGGGTGGCTTTCTACACCTTCGTCTTTAAAAAATACTATCTTGAAATACATCATTAATTCTATTTCGTCCAGCCAAATCTACATGGTAAAACCATTTCATCCAATGAGACTGCAACACATGTAGTGCTGCAATATGTCACACTGTGCTTTATGTAGAATTCTAGCTAAGCGCTTCTTTTCAAAGCACTTTCAGTTAAAACACAGCTGTTATGGCCTGTACAGACTACACGATTTCAGACCGATTTTGCCACGATTGTGTCTCCATTGTCGTGTCCAAATACTCAAAGTCGGGAATGACACTCGAGGGAGGAAGTGACATATTCAACGACCATACGATTTATTGTCTGCGACATTCCATGACGTTACAACCAAAAGTCTAGCATGTCAGAATTGTGGGGGAATCTCCTACGACTCCCCTGTGGACACTGACACGGTGACGACACGAGACAAGAAGGCTACGATAGATTATCTTGTAATGTGGCCAGTCTTACGACCAAGACGGGGCAAGATTTTGTGGTTCTCCGATCGCCTTGTCTAACATGGTCCATCGTAAGACATAATCATGGAAGACAAAAAAATGGTGTAGTCTGTACAGGCCATTAAATCAGCTTGAAGAGGAGCATAGATACAACCACGTGTCTTTACTCACATCTATAACGGATGCGCTGCTGTCGAGGTGTTTGTAAAGGTCATAGAGGACCTCCCTCAGCTTCTTCATGTTCTTCTTGTTGGGCTGAAGGAGCATGGCCTGGAAGTTGACTGGCAGCCCATACCTGTAGATCAAACCCATTGCCATCATTACTAGGTGATAAACATTTACAAATATTTACACAGACTGAAAACAAGCACAGAGAAATCTTCTCACAAAGAAACAGAAACACATCTGAAAAAATGTGATGGATATTAGATTTTGTTTTGTTACCTCAAGACAGACTCCACAAACACACGCAGAGCCTTGATGTGGGTCCAAGCTATGAATGCCTCACTGAAGTTCACTTTGAGCCACCGAACCAGAGGGCCCTGTTGAAGTGGATTGATCAATGAACGAATCAATCAGTGACTGGTTCACTTCAGAAATAACAACAGAGAGCCAAAACCATTAACGCCAAGTGGGTGAAAACAAAAAATACATAAGCAAATCAATGTTTGTTTATATAATATAATATTTACATACAACATTGCTATTATTGCGGTTACACAAGACAAGGCAAGCTTTGCAGCCTTGGTAAATCAGATATGTAACCTTCCTAGCAACTATAATTGGACCAAGCAGGATATTGGAAGGCAAAAATGTGAAACACTAAAATATCAAGGTTGTTCAAAATAAAACAAAATATCAAGGTCTGAAGCACATTCTATGGTGATGGTCCTACTGAGTGCTACCTATTTTCAACACATACAAACTGCTTCTTCTTGTCAGTGGAGAGGCGCGTCATCTCCTCTTTGTCTGCTTTCATCTCCTCCTCATTGTACTGGAAGTCACGCACACCAAATCTTGAAAAGACCAAGAGGACACAGTTTGTTTAAGTTCATCCTAAATCACAGACAACTCACAAATCACCACAGATTAACAAAAGGCCGTTTTAATGTTCAGCAATGTGACATGGACAGTTTTCCCTTCCGTTTTTAAGAATCTTTTAGCTATGCCAATCCTGTAAAGGTTTTGAAAGTTTGGCAGACCAAGGATGCACCACAGAATTATTTCCAATTGCACACATTTCAAGGGGCTGAGTCATAAAGTATCCACTCGTTGGCTGGCTTAACTACGCGCAACAGTATAGCACTCTCGAACATTACAGTAGCAAATAGAAAAGGAGAAATTTACTTATTTTCCCGGGCCTTGAGCCTGAAGTCATCTACCGCTTTTCTGAAGAGGGTGACACTGAACAGGCCACTTTCTCCATCTTCAAACAACAGACTGGAAAAAGGATAGGGCAAAGCATAAACACTTTAAAAAAAAACATAGCATTACATACGTATCTCACAATACTACCTCTTTTATGGTGATCTGATGTTTACACCTCAGATAAGAGTCACTTTGACTGGACAGGCAACACAAAACATTCATGGGGCTGTTTAGAAATGACTTGTATTTTTGTTCTCAGAATTTTAAGACACCTTCATTTCAAGACAGTCTTCATGAATACAGACGAAGACAAACACATATTTTTTGTACAATTTGAACGCTGCGAAATCTATCTATCTTTCTAAAATGTCTGAATATGACTGGCATTTTATCCTTCTATCTGTGCCAGCAGCAAGGGTTGGGCTTGGTTTCCATAGAAACTGGGCTTGTTCATCGGGACCAGGCGACCATTAATGTTATTGCCTAAAAGGCACGCATGTCTCTGCATGACACAAACAGAATTCTCAGGCAACTGTTCCCAGCAAAGACTCTTCAGCTACAACATGTTCCAGAAACTGAACAAAACAGCTCACCAAGACCACACTTAAAAGGGCACTTATATAATAGGGAGTGCACCTATTCAATTATACCTGTGTATTCGTACAGTACTATCTGCACTGCAGGGTTGGATATGTTTTTATCTACAGTAACTTCAGAGTTCACTTTGTGGATACTCACTTTGTTGATCGAGGAACCACCATTTCAGCCAGGGATTCATATGTTTTCTGCCAGTCAGCATAGTTTGTCCTGTGGTATCAAACACAAATAGAATAGATAATAAATGCACTAACATTTTTTCACAGAAATGCATTCCGACACCCAAAAACACAATTATCAAAAAAGTGATTCAAATGTACAGTAGCTCTTACTTTGGAACAACAACCAAAAGGGTAATAAGATATTCTGAGTCAAGCACAAAGTCTTCTTTCTTCACAATGTCAGCCAAACTCCTAGTCAGCAAGCTTCCCCTGGTGGAAAAAAAACACACATCACATCAGTTTTTACTAGTGCAGTAGGTGTCATCAATAGGCAATATCATGATCAAGTCTGTTACAGACAAAAATGCACAAAAATAATTCACTTCATCCTCTCATCCAAACATACTGTAGACAAGTGGTGCATGTGTGGTGGAGTACCAGTAACATCACCACCTGACCATCCATCGACCTGGGTCCCATTCCCAAACCCGTCATTGTGAGTCTGCGTTTGCTAAATGCTAGTGAACTTTAACATACAGCTGTCTGTAAAGAATTGAATTGTGTTTTAAATGTACATTTAACTTCAAATAAAAAGCAATGCTGTTGATACCTGCATAGGCACATCACTAGTATCAGGTGTTCCTGTTACTGCCTTAGCCTTTATGACATTACTGAACATGGTGCTTGGGTTTTCCGGTCATCACAATGGCCAACATGGCGTCTGTGGCCAGACAGGGCTTTTGAAACACTGTAATCAATCAGCGCCATGTCGTATAGCATATCCCAGTTCTGATCCCTCCCTGATTCTCTCACTAGGGACTGACTAGGTCACTCACGCATTTTTGCGCTCCAGGTTCTGAAGGTTTCCTTTCAGGTTGTTGTAGGCAGATGCTCTGGCCTTCAGGTCGTTATCAATCTGAGTCACTTGCTGTGCAGATGGAAATGGAAGGCAAGATGCAGGATTGAAGGGGGAGATAGATACAATGTGGGAGAGAAATATACCAAAAGTGCAGTTAGGGTCTAAGTTGAATATCTTTGACATGGACATAGATTTATTCCTTTATTCTAGTTTTTGTTCTCACCTTGGAGACAATCTCGGAGATATTCTTTAAAGACTGTTTAATTGGGTATTTGGCCATGTCCCATTGGAACCTTGTTATGTAGGTAATCAGATCAACTGTGTAGAGGGGAAATCACAACAAATCAGACATTCTGCGTGGTGCCATTTTTGAATTATATGAATGTGTTAGTAACTGTAACCGAAATCAAATGTTTTGGAATCTAATGTAAACATGTGTTGTAATTACAGTCATTTCCTGTGCATTAGCCACATTGTGTAAAAGCTGCAGGACAATGCTTTATGCAAGTTATAAGAAACAAAACTATAGTAATACCATAACTGTTGCCGTGTATTAACCTCATAGCTGAAGACATTTGCATGCCTTTTTGCATGGAGGCCCCTAAAAATGCTAATTCCAAGAAATGGCAAATGTTTTGATTAAATGACATGTTCACCTCCATTGGCCAGCAAGTTCTCTTGGACTTTGTCTCGGCTATCTTCCAGTACGTCTGCCATGTACTGTGCCACCTTCTTCACGACACTGCAGAGAAGACGTTCACAGGCGGCAAGAATAGCAATTCAAGTGGTGAAAAAATATTATATCATGTCATTATGTTAGCATGTAACTCATTTGTACAAATTCATTTTTAAGGTACATGGTCATGTAAAGGGTACGTTAACTCTTGTTGTTCCTGCTAGCCTCCAAGACTCCTTACAATTCACAATTCCCCATGTTTAAGCAATACTCAGACAAAACATGGCAGTTTAGGACTTCGAAATAAAATCACAAGCACAAGTCCCAAGTAACAGACCTTTCCACAAAAGAGTCCAGTTTGGCCAGATCATCAGACAAACCCACAAGAACGTCCAAAGTTCCAACCTGTTGCATGCATCATAAGACAAAAATAGCATGTTATTACACTTGCACGCTGTAATAAGCACTTTGTTGAAGACAGGGAAGATACATCAGGGTTTCCCAACACTGCCCTATTGAAAGTCCAGTAAAGTTTCACCACTAAAACCCCCTTGTGTTACGAAACATTATTTGTAATATAGAGGCCACCTTTATCCAGAGAAACTTACAGTGAACCAATTGCCACCTGGCACCTGGAGCAGATTGATGTTCAGTGCCTTGCCCAAGGGCACAAAGCTCCTAGGACTGAGTTCACAACATTCTCCAGATCCATTTGGAAGCCAAGACCCCTAACTTTTGGACTACCACCATCCCTGTGCATTGCTACAATGTTTTTCCACAGCTGACAAATGCTTTCAAGTTATTATACGATTCTTAAGTAATGATGATGAATTGAAGGATGTCCTATTAGATGACAACGTAACTCCCCTCACAAACCCACACACCTTAAGATCAGGGATGTTGAACTTGTTGTTGGTGGAGAGGATGTTGGGACGGGAAGTGGCCATGTTCATCTTGTCCCATGTCTGCTGGCAAGTCTTATCGCCAGGGGCCGAAATCAACCAGAACTCTGTCATGGCTGTGTGAGTCCTCTGTTCTCCTGCCCTACAATAACATGAAATTGGGGGATATTTATTCACATAAATTATTCACATTAAATATTAGATAGATAGATAGATAGATAGATACTTTATTGATCCCCAAGGGGAAATTCAAGAAAAAATATTCACAAAAGCACTGTTTTGTATAGGCTACTTGAAATCCTAACTGTTCATAAATTATTCATATGAATACTGCCATCTATCTCTAAACTATGGCCCGTTAATCACTTCTGTTCCATTTCCTCATTTCACATGCTTTGGGTCACGAGTCTCATGACAAAAACGGACGCTCATGGCTCATTGTCATTTCCTTCACCAAGTGAGACATAATGCTACCAACTCCATAACCACCAGACAATACAAAGTAACAGCAGAGAGGGTATAATGTCTGTTTAAGTCATGAAACATAACAGACTCGGTTACAAGGCTACAAGTCTTCTTGACAGCAGGTTAAGCGCAACGCTTCCTTCCTTGGTTGCTGTCTGTCACGACAATAAAATGCTGAGCAAATAAGACAGAGATCTTACCTCAATAGGGGGTGAATTTGTTACAGTTGTACACTGTATGACAAAATGCAGCACTTCTTTTAATTATCGACGCATAAGAGTAAAATGATCAGGTTGTTGATTCAGAGGACCTTCAGCAGCATCACATTCAAAGTCAGCTGATCGGATGAATAACATTACGTCTGCGCGAACATACGTGCGCAGTGGCTCGATATCTTCTTCGCTGTTACTGTAGGCGGCCGCACCCCGTGTGTAGAATCATTACTGCCATCGCCTGGGCTCCAATGTGTCAGGAGGAATATACTAGGCTAGGCTTCTGTAAATTCAGAAATATTGTGTCACCGACTCATGTCCACCAAACTTGTTTGCACGGTGATCATAATAGCCATTGATTCGCAATAGGATTGAAATATGGACTCTGACCGAATTTTCTAGAACTTTAACAGTGTTGTTTTTGAACCATTTCACTTTTAACAAATCAAATTTTGTTTGTCATACACAATTAGGCTACACAAATTGCAGTGAAATGCTTAGTCTTATTCTGACTTTTATTCGCCTAAAGAGCACAGCATTGTTTCTTGTAGCCTATAGGCTAACTAACGAAATGCCTTTTCTCAGTCTCTCAGGTAGGCCCAAGTGCTTTTGCAGCTGTTTGGGATTATTTGGGATGTTGTTTTAGCTCTGGATTGACATCTGATTTGCCTACATTTCCTGAAGGTAGTTTAATCCATGTGGTAGGCCTACGTTTTGCAGACCTCGCCACCCTCAGGACTGCATATTTCTTGTGTTAGGCTACTCCTATGCCTGCAAGAATGCTTTCAATAGCCTAATGGATCTGTAAAATTCTTGAGGTGTCTAAGATTAAAAAGATTAAACGCTGTTGTGCCTTCCTCATGGAACCAGTGTGCTTGGTCCTGATCAGGTCGGGCAATGATAAACCTTCTGCTGATTATGCTTTTTAATCCATGATCTCCATGTCACATTAATATTTAGTGTGAGGCGCTTGCCCTGACACCATGCCTACACCTCATTCAGGTAAGCCTGCTCATTGTCAGAAATGAGGCTAACCACTGTTACATCTTTAGTGAATTTAAAAATGATGCTCTCACACAGTCATCTCATTTGATTTGGGGAGTTGGGCCAGAGAGGGTTAAAACGGAGTAGCCTAATGAAGGATCTTTGGTTGGGCTGACTGGACATTCTAACCCTTTGTTGCTGCCTCAGGTTTAGATCACAATTGTTGCCATGACAACTTATGGAACGTTTACTTTATGACATCATGAAATTCCATTCCAAATTTGACAGAGAATCTTCAGTGATCCCAGGTCATTTGAGGTTTGGTTTGGTTGGAGGTAGGTTTAGTTATCATTAAGCTTATCAGGTGTTGATGTATTGAATTCTTTGACAACATCAAACCTGAGAGTTTCACTCAGGATGGATGATCCATTGGCTGGAAGTAAGTATATTTCCAATGAATTTAGATATTTAATTTACAAATGTAATCATGTCTAGTAGATTGTCTACATGTCTTCATTATCGTATGTAAATCATTTTTGCATTCAGGTGAGCCACATGGCAAACTTCCACTAAAGCCACTACTGTTGGGAAGCATCGGAGATGGGGGCAATAGCATGGACCCAGCTTTGGCACACATGGTAAGAATTTAAAAGGCATATAAGGGCCCAAATCCCAATAACTGTTCCCAATATCTACTCCAATAACAAAATGGTCACATATTGTTTCCACTTTACAGACTGACATACATTACGTTTTTAAAATGATGTACGCTATCTCAAGCCAAAATGTATGTCTTTAGTGCTTGACCTATAAAAGATCAGTTCTATCATAGGTTAGTATACCGGGGAAGAATCAGTCCAAGAGATAGCAGCATTGTGGTTTACTTATACATTCATAGCAAACCTGAGTACAGGTGGTTCTGATCACACATTACAACACTGGAGAGGGAAACAGAGGTTCCAGATAAAGTGTACGTTTATACTGTAAGGAGTCCCTCTGCTCCTCTTTTCAGGAGATGGCTGTAGCTGTTAGCTGTCCCACAAGGAACGACAATGAGCCATTGGACTTGGCTGTGCTGCAGAGGATGCTAGCTGAGAGTGATGCTCGTGCAAAGTACTGGAGCACAGTCACAATGGTATACTGTAGTTCATCCATCCTACCCATTGAGAATATCTGATAGAAATGTATTTTTGGATAAAACTTTGGGTCATCATGATTTATCATTTGTGTTCTTTCTGTAGGATTTAATCAATACCTGCACCAAAGTCATGCAGTCGGCCGACCGTGACAGGCAGTGGTTTGTCCTTATGGTTAAGCAAATTGAGAAAACCATGGGAACTACGGTCCACTTGCAGGACGATAGAAAGTCCCACAGCCAGGTGAAATTTCCTCAGATATTAGTTCATCTTACAGCTCAAAATTACTTGTAAGGATCACTTCAGGTAAAAAAAAAATTCATTCACAAAAATGTCTCTGCAGGAAGCACATATTTGTTGCCCATCTACTTCGATGGTCAGTGAATACAAGAGGGAGACTGAAGCTGATGACGAGAGGTGATGTACTGTACAGTATCTGTTTTCACCGATTGACCATGAAAAACATGATCTTTTCCCTAGTGTACTGACATGCTTGCCATTGCTATCTCCAGATATGGTCTCAGGGATCTTGTGGAAGACTGCAGATCTCGTTTGGGCAATTTGGAGCAGATGGTGAAGCAGTTTACAGAGAAGGTGGAAATAGCTCATCCACCTCCAGCTCTGACCATTGGTCATAAAGTAAAGGAAGTGCCACTCTGTCATTACTTTAGAGAGGAGAGCAGCTCAACTCAGACATCACTAGGTCAGTTGCCTAATTTTTTAATCATTTTGGGCAAATAATATTTGTCTAAACATACAGAAATGTAAATTTTGCTATGGTTTTGCCACAGGAACGTGTTCAGCCGTGGGCAGTACCATGGAGAGCAATACAAGCATCCATGACACCTGTCACATAAGACAGTGCAAAGATGCAGCCGTACGGGTGTGTGATGTGCTTCAGGTATACTAGCTGAAGACCAACCTTACATCAAATAATTAGGATATAAATTACACAGCTGCAAATTGTAAATATTGTACCATTTTCCATATTTGTTGTGTCAGGTCCCTGAGGAGCTGATTGATACAAAAGTGGGAGACAAGGAAAACTTGCATCACTCTTCAGGCCTTCTCACCAAATGTGAGGTGATGGAGGCAAATGTGTCCATCCTCCCTTCCCCTGATGACCAGCTAATCTCTGCAGCCATGCTGGTAGGCATTCACCTTCTTCTGCATCCCTATGTCATGTCTTGGGATCACATTATTGTATAGCAATAATTATGCTATGAGCCTGATGTCATCACACGTATGGACTGGCAGAATCTGATAACTCGGTACAGATTTCTATACACCAAAGGAACTGTTCTTTAATGGATCAATGCTTGTTTTATTTCTCTTTTCAGCAGGCCGCTGCTACACCTGGCAGCAGTTTTCAGATGACGGAGCGTGGAGTTCTGTCTGATTCTCAACTGTGCCCAACAGCCGTGATGGTAAGAATGTTTTTGTTTCGGAGAAGTCTTCATTTGTTATTGAATATAACGGAGCACATGATCTGTTAGACTGAAAGAAGAAATATAATGATTGACGTTAAGAGCAATACATCATGTAGGCCTAGTCCTCCTAGAATTTGACCAATTTCCCTTATAGAGGTATAGATCCAAAAATTAGAGGTTGTAGATGTAATACAAGTGTAGTACATTGTGCTATTACATTGGTGTTGGGTTATGCATGTTGGAAATGTTATGGTTAGGAAAATAAAACCCTTTTTCTAAACCCCTCTAATGTGAGCTGAATGAGTATTTTGGCAGCCACACACCGATCTGATTGAGACCAAGGCTGATGTGGTGGTGGATGATGACATAGTGTACATTTAGAATGACAGAAACCAATGACTTAATACAGAGTTCCGTACACACCCAAAGAAATGCTATTTCATGGATCAATAATTGTTTTATGTATCCGCTCAGCAGGCCACTTCTACACCTGATTCTCAACTGGATCCTCCAGCTGTACCAGTAAGAATGCTATTTTTAAAGCCATCTTGCTCCAGGTTCACTTGCTGTGCTCTTTTAATTGATTATTTTGCTAAATTATTTTGTCAACAGACTTTTGAACAGCGCTGTGAAATGATCACAGAGACAGAGGACCAGGAGAACAGTGAGGAACGTTCTCAGCATGCTGGTGGAGACATTGTGGAAAGCAATGTTTGCAAAGACCTTGCAGTTGCTGAGAGCATCACACCTGAGGTGGAGGAGGTAGCAGAGGCCACACTGATGTCATCAGACGTTCTGCTGTTAACATCAACCACACAGGTAGGAGGGACATTTCTTATGGAGAGCACTTCACAGTACACTTTCAATATTTTTCTTACTTAAAAGTGTTGACAAAGGCGTCTGTTTGCAGAAGTAATATTAGTGTAGTAGATTGTGCTGTTGCATTGGTGATTGTGCAAGTTGGAAATGTTATTGTTTAGAAAACAAAAACAAAGCCTTTTTGTAAACCTCTTTAATGTGAGATGTATGAGTGATAAGAATTGTTATTGCAGGAGCACACAGATCTGATTGGGACCCAGGCTGACGTGCTGGATGGTGCTGATGATGTCCTTGAGCTGCTAAAGTCTGCAGCAGTTCATGAGAACATGGGAGACGGCACTTCAGAAGCTCTACAGCAACTGCAGCCTGTTGATGAGAACATGGGAGACGGCACTTCAGAAGCTCTACAGCTTTTGCCTGATCCTGAGGACCTTTGTTCTATTAACCTTAGCATCCAGCTAGTCTGTATCATCCAGTATATTAGGATTGCTTGCCCATTACTTTGTGTACTATGATATTTATGCAGAGAGACTGATGACATAATTTACATAATAGAATGACAGAACCTGATGGCTTGATACAGATTTCTGTGCACACCAAAAGAAATGTTATTTCATGCACCAATGATTGTTTTATTTCTCTTTTCAGCAGGCCACTGCTACACCTGACAGCAGTTTTGAGTTAATGGAGGTTCTGGTGTTGCCTGATTCTGAACTGGGTCCTCCAGATGTACCAGTAAGAATGTGTTTTGGTTTTAGAAAAGTTTAAATTAGCTGTTGAATCTACATTCCCATGCAAATTATAGAATGCCATGAACCACCAATTTGTTTCAATGTTAGAAGAAGTGGTGTATTTTGTTATTTATGTGTCTGTTTCTTAATGAAAGTCCTCAATAAAGAGTGAAATTGACTTACTCCACCAATTTCCCTAAAACAAGACAGCCAGCTTCACTTTTTTTGTAAACCCCTCTAATGTGAGATGTATGAGTGATAGGAAATGTTTTTGCAGCCACACACAGATCTGATTGGGACCCAGGCTGATGTGGTGGATGGTGCTGCTGATGTCCTTGAGCTGCTAAAGTCTCCAGCAGTTCATGAGAACATGGGAGAAGAGGCATCATTAGCCCCACAGCAGCTGCAGCCCACTGGGACTGTAAGATGCTCACCTACATTATGTTCCTTATGTTAACTTTATCCAGCTAGTTTGTGTATTTCACTTGTCATGACGACTTGCACATTACTGTTTTTCCTGCTGTATTATCAATGCCGAGAGACTGCTGTCATATATTAAGTATAGTATAGCAGAAACTGTATACACACCAAAGGAAATACTGGTTATTTCAGATCAATGTTTCTTTCTCTCTCTGTCTGATATTGTTTTTGCAGCCAAACACAGATCTGATTGGGACCCAGGCTGATGTGGTGGATGGTGCTGCTGATGTCCTTGAGCTGCTAAAGTCTCCAGCAGTTCATGAGAACATGGGAGAAGAGGCATCAAAGGCCCCAAAGCAGCTGCAGCCCACTGGAACTGAAATTATCTCAGAGACAGAGGGCCAAGAGAACAGCGAGGAACGTTCTCAGCAGGCTGGTGGAGACATTGTGGAAAACAATGTTTGCAAAGACCTTGCAGTTGCTGAGAGCATCACACCTGAGGTGGAGGAGGTAGCAGAGGCCACACTGATGTCATCAGATGTTCTGCTGTCAACACCAACCACACAGGTAGGAGGGACATTTCTTATGGAGAGCACTTCACAGGGATACTTCAAAATAATTTCTACTTGAAAGTGTTGACAAAGGCGTCTGTTTGTGGAAGTAATATTAGTGTAGTAGATTGTGTTGTTGCATACTGTAGGTGATTGTGCATGTTGGAAATGGTATTGTTTAGAAAACAAAGCCTTTTTGTAAAACTCTTTAATGTGAGATGTATGAGTGATAGGAATTGTTTTTGCAGCCACACACAGATCTGATTGGGACCCAGGCTGATGTGGTGGATGGTGCTGATGATGTCCTTGAGCTGCTAAAGTCTCCAGCAGTTCATGAGAACATGGGAGAAGAGGCATCATTAGCCCCACAGCAACAACAGCCTACTGGAACTGTAAGATGCTCACCTACAGTATTCCTAATGCTGACTTTATCCAGCTACAGTAGTTTGTATATGTCATGTCGAGAGACTGCTCTCATTATAGGTATTGTATAGCAGAAACTGATTGCATACACACCAAAGGAAATACTGGTTATTTCAGATCAATGTTTCTCTCTCTCTCTCTCTCTCTCTCTCTCTCTCTCACTTTTTTCATTCGGCCGCTGACCAGAGCAATAAAATGAGTGTGGAGACAAAAGCTCATGAGCTGAAAGTGGATTCCAGTCAGACCTCACAGCCATCTCCTAACCATCAGCAAGTTGAGGTGCAAAACCTGGTGCACTCTGTGGTCAAGGAATTGTGGGTGATGCACGACCTTGGAGGAGAAGGTCCAAGGGTTCTATCTGGAAAGCACAAGCCAGTTCCATCTGAACTTTTTATACAAAGTTTAACCTGCGCTCAACATCTCACGATGACCACCAGGCGCAATTACTGCAAGGTTAGATCTTATAACAATACGAATGAATTCAGTTAAATCCATCAGTTGCATTACTATAATTCATTAACACCTTTACACTAGTCCTGTTATGATTTCTGGATTTCAACATGATGTCTCTTTGTGAAGCATATCTATGAACTGTGCTGGGAGATGCTCTTGGATATCTTTCCCGACGATTCAAAACCCGCTTGGTGCAGGCCAAAACCTAAGTTTGATATGAGCAAGATAAAATCCTTGCGTGATGTTCAGGTAAGTTTCACAAAGCACAGAATCACTGATCTGTTATAGCAAATGTTAACATGGATTATGCCATGGTGCAATTCACACCAATCCCATCAAAATAAGAACAATGTTACATTACATTACTTTTGGCTGACACTTTTAAACCAAAGCGACTTACAACATGGTAAAACATTTTAAGCTTTTTAAGAGCAATTCTAACAACAATTTAAGAACAATTTAAAAGGGTTGAGTGCAGTAAAAGCTTCTGTGTTACCGAAGCTTGTATTATTCTTTTTAACCTCACTGTTTGTCACATTGTCATCGTATAGGACTACGTAACCAGAAAGGTCTTCAGACTGTGTGGAATGCCAACTCCAAAACACATGGAAAAGACACAGTTTCATATTGAAAACGAAATTACTAAGTCTATAACTTTATATTGGTACGTTTTTCACAGTTCTACAATACTGATTTCAGTGGTTAATGAAGTTAGAGACAATCCATATAAACTCAGAATTTTATTCCTCCAGATCAATTAAATGAAAATAATGAAAAAGAAGACATCAACATGAACATCTGGTTTGATAATCCACATGTGGCTCATACTTTTTCACCTGAAATAAATATTTGCACCAGTTGACTGTTCTTTTTATGTTTAAGTGATTATACAAATGATGTATTATTTGACTTTGTATACATTATTATGCAAGTATACATTATAGAACATGTATATTTATTGAGGTATTCAATGTGCAAGGCCAGTCTATGTTAACAGTATCTATTGCCTCTTTTCCACTGCCGAGCTAGCCCTACTCTATTCAGTTAGATATACCGCGACACAGGCCCCAGCTCTCTCTCCCACTCACTTCCTGTCTCACTCTACTATCCTATCTGATTAAAGACCCCCATGACACCCACACACCCTCCTCCTTCTTGAATGAACTGATCATCAAAGTAGATGGACAACAAATATGTGCTCCCTGCAGAGACATTTTTGTGAACATTTGTTTTACCTCAAGTGATCCTTACAAGTAACTTTGAGCTGTAAAATGAATGTTATCTGAGGAAATGTATCTAATTTATCTAATAATGTAGTCTGAGAACTACACACACACACACACACACACAGGTAAATGAGTTAGAAATGTAGAAACAAGTATGCACTACAACATCTGCATTCCAAACATCAGATGGGTGTAGGAGAGATGATGTAGCCTACCTCGCTTGCTTCAACTTTAGCCTACCATCCTTGCTTCTGTCCATCTCCACAAAGTTGATTAAAGAGACCCTATGCAACTTTTTCATAGTCATAAAATCGCTCAGAAATCGTTGTTTTGTTTGACTGACCAGTTTCATCGAAAACAGTAATATTTCCTCCCGTCCCCAGTGTCCCTATCCGCTATTGCAACCTTGCAGTTTCTGCAGGACACGATCGCTCCTTGTTTACATCTGGAAGTCTGAGACGCGTAAGGAACAAGAAGAACCACACTTGCAATTTATATATAGCCTATATATGTATAACTATACACGCTGAAGCTGTCGGGGAAGCTCTGCAGAGAAATATGCAAGCATAAAACGAGCGAAAACGAAAAACGAAACCAGAGATGAAATCGCCAATCCTGCATAGTTCCTCTTTAAATAACATTGATTGCATGTGTTCATCCCATTCAAATAATTTATCATTGTCCGTTTTTAGCATGTGTGAATACCGTGTTATTGTGTTATTATTAGCCTAGGTTTTTATATCTGGATAATGCCATTTTCACGCATTTCTCTTGAGAAACTGCTCTCAATTGTTTGCATGGTGATCATAATAGCCATTATTCTCAATTGGATTGAGATCTGGACTCTGACTGAATCCTCCAGAACATTAACAGTGTTTTTTCTCAGTCTCTCAGGTAAGTGGTTTTGCAGCAGTTTGGGATTATTTGGGATGGGTTTTTCTTAGCTCTGGACTGACATCTGATTTAGGCGGACAGTTCCTGGTAGTGTAATCCTGTTTTGCTGACCTCACCACCCTCAGGACTGCATATTTTTCTTCTTTCGTGTTAGGCCTACTGCTATGCCTGCGAGAATGCTTTCAATAGCCTAATGGATCTGTAAAGTTCTCGAGGTGTCTAATTAAAAAGATGCCGTTGTGTCTTCCTCATGGATAGGCGCGGATCAACGGCTAGGGGCCCCACGTGTCATATAGGGGCCCCCTTTGGCCATCAAAACAAACAAACAAAATCAGTAAAATTTACTTAAGAGAATGAACATTAAATTTAATTGGTCCAAGATAAATATTAAGCAGTAGCAAGAAGACACTGGGTAAATATGGCGTAGTTCATGAGGTTACATTTGTTTTCAAAAAATAGACGTCATTCACATTACTGGAAAGAAAGAATGAGAGTGAATGTATTTTTAATTGATTTGGTTTTGATTGTAGGCTATCATATATGGGTAGACTGAGTACAGTTGGGTCATGTGTACAGTTGAGACACCTTAAATATCTTGCCTGCAAACCAAGCCTGATCTATGATTTTTGCTACACATATGTGTGTTAGTGTTCTCTTTAATCATGGGAAATTTGGACACTGTGCATATCTCCTGTCCAAAGATATTGGCAAAAGTATTTTTACCATAGTGAGAATTTCACTTAACCATGTTCCTTCCACAGTGAATATCTTGTTACTCCAATGTGACTGTTATACTTTTCTTACATCATTGCAAAGGTCATTCTGTGCTCTACAAACTGACATATTTCATGACATCCTTTCATGCAAGGTTGTTGCATTATTTAGAAAAATGTGCAAGATGGTCAGAAGGGTACAGATGAGACACTTTGTCTCAACTGTACCCGGATAAAATCCCATTGGATTGCATGGTGTTTATTTGTGCATATTATGATGGCATTTAGGCAATATACTGTAGAACACAAATGTCAATAAAATGAATGTTTTTGATATTTAAACTATATATTATTAATGAATATATCTTATAACATGAAGATTTTAAGGATTACATCATAATTTGAAAATTAGCCATGATAAAACCAAGAAAAAAAAAGATATTTTCATCTTTAAACATTTGTCCCTGCTTTATGTCTATCTGATGCCAATTTAGATTAAAAAAAATAGATTAAAATAAAAAGAAACACTCAGATTACACATTTTAAAAAGTTTGCTACATTTGCAGTGAATGGCTAGTCAGCCTTCCAACATCATGAATGGGCGTCTCAACTGTACCATGCTAGGCTACTGTCTCAACTGTACTCAATATAATTATATTAGGGTACGGTTGAGACAAAATGCCACCTTGTGTTTATGAGTTAATTGTGAAAAATCTAAACAACTTACGGATATATACTTTGGGTTTTATTTTAGCGCACAGATCAAAGATATACCATGTAAGAACACAGTTATTTTCAATGGCTTTTTACAGTCAAACTTTCAAGTGGTAATGGGGAAAGCAAAAACTGTCCCAACTGTACTCAGTCTACCCTACACTTGTATTTGCACCATTTTTGCAATAATAAAAAAAAGGAAGACAGAATGAGAGCGGGGCTCGAAAACGAAGGCTAGAGCTAAAGAAAAGCTTAAAAACCTGCAAACATTTTTAAATTGATAGGACTTTTTTAGCCTGCTGAATCCAGTAGATTAAATCAAGAAACAATGACAATGGACGTTAATAGCGCCACTGATATTATGCTAGCCTCGCCTGTTCATCAAATTAACGTATAAAAAGTTGTTATTGAAGGAGAGTAGGCTAACATTGCTATTACCTGAAGAAGAGTCAGAATAGTGGTCATTCGCTACAACAGGCCTAATGTTTCTGGAGTGGAACTGTGAATTTAGTCCGTGTGAAGAACGACTCTCAACCTATGCTCTCAACAAGCTCATATCGAGAAGAATGCATGACGGAAATGACTGTGGACTAACTGATAGCTTGTAGACCAAGGTAAGAGTTCATTGTCCTTTTAGCTATGTTCGCTATGTCTCTAAACGGCTAACAGTTAATGGGACAGACGTTCATGAGTTCATGCTTTGTTTGCATAGACCTAAAAGAAATGGACAAACAGACTCCGTCGTTCTCAATGAGAGGGGGCTGAAACAAAAAATCGTTTCCTGTTCATCGTACTGCGCAGACTCAAACTCATTTTGTGACGTTGGCCGCGCTGTAACTCGTCTGATAGATGTTCATACAGATATTTTGCCATTCGACCTCGACTGACTGCGATTTCTTGGATCTTGTAAGTACAATCTGATTCTTTTTTAAACATATTTTTAGTCTTTGTCTGAATCACTCATTTCTTGCAAAATGGTATTTCTGTACTGTTAAGTCGATGATCACGTTTTTAAAAACCTACATCGAATAGATTAATAAAGCGTTAGACTCGCTAAAGTCTAGCTATGGCTAAAGTCTGAAGTGGATAGCAAAAGAAAACCGTTAGAGGCAGACAGGCTAACTTTTTACTGTTCATTATAGTTTCACTAACGTCAATCGTAATGTCGACCGTCAGTATTTATCAGTATTTATCAGTAGATTGTAAATTATTAGAAGTGTTATATCCTTTAGTAGTGTTTGTACTCTAGGCGCCAGTTAGCATGTAACAGCATGTGAATGAATGAACTGGCCACACTAGCATGGTGCATTACCTGACGATCTCTTTCAAGACATTTGAATAAAAAACGGACATCATGGTTAGTATTTATAGGGTCTGTACATGTGGTCCCTAGCCTGGTTTGTCTGAGAATTAAGTAGAAATATCCTTTAGAAGTGTTTGTACTTTAGGCGCTAGTTAGCATGTAACAGCATCTGAATGAATGAACTGACCACTACTGTATGGTGCATTTATACCTGACGATCTCTTTCAAGTCATTTAAATAAAACATGGATATCATGGTTAGTATTTGTAGAGTCTGTAAATGTGGTCCCTTGCTTGGTTTGTCTGAAAATTAAGTGGAAATATCCTTTAGAAGTGTTTGTACTTTAGGCGCTAGTTAACATGTGCCAGGTGTCATACCACTGCAGTAATCATCTCACTAAACAAGTCTTTTCATATCCAATCTGTTCAACAGAGTTTACCAGTCAGACCACTACACCTTTGCCAGCACCACCACCCAGCAAGCTTCATCAACTCCAGCCATGCCGGTAAATACATAATACAGTGCCTATTCACAGCCTACACACCCCTGTTCAAATGCCAGTAGCTTGGTTCATTGTTAAATCCTGTTCTTAAATGTGTTATTGTGTTTTGGAAAGGTATTGCATTACATTACTCTTCACCTTTTGCTTTTGTAGTAGAAAACATGTTGATGGTAGTGAAAAGGTAGTAAATTCAGCTCAATTTTTTTGTATGAACCCTGCCATTGCAGTAATCATCTCACTAAATACGCCTTTTCATTTCTAATCTGTTCAACAGAGTTTACCAGTCAGACCTACACCTCCGTCAAATTCGCTCACAGCGCTGCCAATAACACCCCAGCAAGGTAGAACTGCATTTTCATTAATCTGGCACCAATATCAAGGGAGAAACAAGCCATGAATGTCTGTCACAACTTCTTTGCATCTTTACTTTTTGTGTCATGCCAATTCCAATCTATTTCTTTTGATTCATAGATTTTTACAGACTTGTTCTGCAGCACTTCCGAACAATTGAGGAGGAGCTGGGGTAAAGCAGCAGGTGGCTGTGAACACATCTATGCTGCAGAAGCTAGGTGGTGGTGGTGTGGCGGATCTTGGCCTCGTGGAGGACAACAACAGGCCATTGAGTAATGTTGAGGACCTGGACGAGTTGGAGAGGCGGCTTGCATCCGATGCGGACCTGAAAAATCAACTGGTATGTCTGTTTTTTAAGTGTTTTGCCATGTGATTATTGTAGGCAAAAAGTCCTAGCCTGGCTCTCGTAATGAATGTGGCTCTGCCTTGCTTTAATGTGGACTTACTCACTGATTCAAAAATACTATTCAAATCACGGAATGGGTGTCGAGAAGTGAGACCATGTGAGTAGCCATTGTTATCTGAAACAACTGTCGCATTTCACATCTCTTTTCCCTTCCCCACTACATTTTTGGGGAACAGACATCATATATTGAGAGCCACGTTATTCAACTCCTTGAGTGTTGTTAAACTTGAATCTCATTCCCAAGTGGAGCGTTGTGTGCTTGATACATGACATGTTGTCACTTTTTGTCATCATATATACCCTCTGTATTTGATGGTTGTGCATGAAATAGCAAAACAGCTTAAGCTGAAAACAGCTAAGATGTTTGACTGGAAGTTATGCCATTGTAATTTTGGTCTTTGTATTTCAGGTGAACATACTTGGGAGGGAAAACCACCGAGATGCTGTTAAGAGGATGCTGGGCCGGGCTTTGAGGAGGTCCCTGGCGCTCCAAATTAATTAGACTGGTGCAGCAGGAAAGGTGGCTTTTAAGTCCTTACACCTGAAGAGTGTGTTGCATATTAATATCATTATTAAAAATAATTTTAATAAATTGTTTAAGCATGTAGAAGAAATAAAGCATGTAAATGAGCATGTAAAAGAAATAAATAAACAAAATGTATTGAACCTAATACTATGTGTGGTGAGTCTGTGTGATAGTTGCTGAGGATAAATGTTTTTATATTGGATTATTAAATTACAGAATACATTTATAGGTTTCTCATCAGCAGGCACTGTCTTCACCTTAGTAAATTTGGTAACTTTGGTAAGCCCTGTAAATAATTGTAAATTGTTCTGATTGAGGGCAAATGGAAAGTGTTATAATGTATTATTGCTATATTTTAGTACATAATTTTAATTATTAAGGCCATAAATAAGGCCAATTAGAAGCTGGTGGGTAGTAAGCGGCAAAAGGGTGGCCCTTTATCTGGAGCCGCTTCTGAGCCGCCGGTGGACCGCTAGAGAACCGATGAGCAAAACTCCAGCGGGCCACTGGTGGGTACCGCCGTTGGACCGCCAACTCTGCCGCTGGTGGGCCGCCAGTGGGCCACTGACCTATTGCTATCTGGGTGTCTGTACTGTGACACAATATCAAAGCAACACACACAGATAAATAGTGACAGACACATTTTTGTTTTTCGGAGTTTTGAGAGGTTTTGGACACTTGAGAATGCCTAAATGCACCTATTAGGAATTGCTGTGTAGCACCTACAGTACATACATCTATGTCTGCTCCAAACGTTGTGCAGTACCTCCCAAGACCATGATGAATCAGGAAATGCATGACCTGCACATACTGTAAACTCTACGACAGTAAACCTCAAAAACAATAGGGAACTTTTATTTTTTGTATATGATGTTGTGAAAAAGAAACTTCATGAAGTAAATAAAATCCTGAAGGTAAATCTATATCTTGGCCCATGTCATGTGTCTTTAATTTAAGCCCTGAGTGATCATTGTGCTGCCCGTGGAACTTGGCATAATGACTGTTATTGTATAAAAACAAATCGTTCAAAATTTGTTCAAAATTTGACAAGAATCTCCATCTGCATTAAGAGGTTAAAGGTAAGTGCAGTATTTCCGCAGTGGAGGCAACACACTACTGAATTTGTTATCACTTATTACTATTTATTAAGCTCTAGTAATAAATAAACAGTGATCAGTCATTAAAGTTAAACATTTATTTATGTAGGCTATGTATTTATTACGTTGAACATTCATTATATCAAGCAGAGTAGAAGATATCATGTCGTGTTCATGTTGAAAACTACCACACATGATCATTTTCAAAACATTTATGGAGGAGAAAAAAGTTTGAGTCTTCCTTGTCCAACGTTCGTTTTTAATATTAATATTATGTTGTCTTGCCTATAGGTAATGCTTTACCCTATCAAACAGTAGGCTACCGTGGGCTATACGCTTTTTCACTGATCTTGTGAATGACTTCCCGTCATGGTTTTCGTGCAGGCTGGACTGAGCTCTAACACATAGCTCTAACAGCCAACACTGAGCTTCTGATCCAGACATTACGGGAAATGTGACGTCGAACGTTAGCTTCCCTACAACCGACATGCTAAAATACTTCTTTACGGGAAACCAACGTAATATACGGGGAAACAGTGAATTAATTTTGACTTCGATACCCTATATAGAATACACAGAAGCTATAAGGGAGACAAAGGGCACATGTTACATGAAGTTATGGGATCGCAAAAATCTGAAAGTCTATGGCCGTCCAAGGGAGTTAGCAGAGTGTTGATCACCAGCTCATTTCGTGTTTCTACTTCCGGGAATATGCCTGCCCCCTTGTTTGTTTGTCGCTAGGATAGCCTATCAACGATTTCATTCCATGCTACAGTCAACGTGAAATGCCTGTCTTTGTGGATTTAAAGATTGCAATGGTTTTTTTTTTTTTTTTTTTTTTTTTTTTAAATCCTACCCCTACAGGAGGGTTATTCCAAGTATTCCTTCAGTATGAAAGCTCGGGCCGAACCGCAAAAAATGCGGGTAAATTAGCGAGTGCAGCTGTCCAGTGTGTTTTGGGGTGTGCTCAGCTGTTTTTTTGGGGTGGGGGCCCCTGGCCTTTCGCCTCTGCTCATGGAATCAGTGGGCTTGGTCCTGATCAGTAACATTTCAAACCAAGCTATTTAAAACGTTCTACCCTCTCCAATGAGAGCCATCTTTAGGGCAATAACCCTCTGCTGATTAAGCTTTTTAATCCATGATCTCCATAATGTCATATTAATATTTAGTGTGTGAGACTCTTGTCCTGGCACCATGCCTACACCTCATTCAGGTAAGCCTGCTCATGTTACATCTTCTTTAGTGAACTTAAATGATGCTCTCACGCAGTCATCTCATTTGATTTGGGGAGTTGAGCAGACAGGACATTCTAACCCTTATTGCTGCCTCAGATTTAGATCACAATTGTTGCCATGACAACTTATGGAATGTTTACTTTATGACATCATGAAATTCCATTCCAAATTTGACAGAGAAGAATCTTCAGTGATCCCAGGTCATTTGAGGTTTGGTTTGGTTGGAGGTAGGTTTGTTTGTCATTAAGCTTATCAGGTGTTGATGTATTGAATTCTTTGAAAACATCAAACCTGAGAGTTTCACTCAGGATGGATGATCCATTGGCTGGAAGTAAGTATATGTCCAATGAATTTAGAGATTGAATTTACAAATGTAATGTATCATGTCTAGTGGATTGTCTAGTTAGATTGATGTCTTCATTATCATTATGTAAATTATGTTTGCCTTCAGATGAGCCACATGGCAAACTTCCAGGGGGCAATAGCATGGACCCAGCTTTGGCACACATGGTAAGAATTTAAAAGGCATATACTGTAAGGGCAAACACAATGAGGAATATAAGATGTAACATGATAACATGTAAAGTGTTGATACAGTACAATGCTGAGATGGTTATCCTTCTATCTAGTGGTTTCAACTAAGGTAAACATTTGGTCTGGTGGTGGTCAGTATGTTAGAAATGTGTGTGGAATAGCCCAAATCCCAATAACTGTTCCCAATACCACTCCAATAACAAAATGGTCAAATATTGTTTCCACTTTACAAACTGACATATATAACGTTTTTAAAATTATGTAGCACGCTATCTCAAGCCAAACTGTATGTCTTTAGTGCTTGACCTATGAAAGATCAGCTCTATCATTACTATGGATACCGGGGAAGAATTAGCACAAGAGATAGCAGCAATTGTCACATGTCAGTTTACTTATACATTCATAGCAAACCTGAGTACAGGTGGTTCTGATCACACATCACAACACTGGAGAGAGAAACAGAGGTTCCAGATAAAGTGTACGTTGAAAAGGAAATCCCTCTGCTCCTCTTTTCAGGAGATGGCTGTAGCTGTTAGCTGTCCCACAAGGAACGACAATGAGCCATTGGACTTGGCTGTGCTGCAGAGGATGCTAGCTGAGAGTGATGCTCGTGCAAAGTACTGGAGCACAGTCACAATGGTATAGTTCATCAATCCTGTCCATTGAGAACATCAGATTGATTTTTGGATAAAAGTTTTGAGTCATCATGATTGATCATTTGTGTTCTTTCTGTAGGATTTAATGAATACCTGCACCAAAGTCATGCAGTCGGCCGACCGTGACAGGCAGTGGTTTGTCCTTATGGTTAAGCAAATCGAGAAAACCATGGGAACTACGGTCCACCTGCAGGACGATAGAAAGTCCCACAGCCAGGTGAAATTTCCTCAGATATTAGTTCATCTTACAGCTCAAAATTACTTATTAGGATCACTTCAGGAAAAAAAAAATTCACAAAAATGTCTCTGCAGGAAGCACATATTTGTTGCCCATCTACTTCGATGGTCAGTGAATACAAGAAGGAGAATGAAGCTGATGACGAGAGGTGATGTACAGTACTGTATCTGTTTTCACCGATTGACCATGAAAAACATGATATTTTCCCTATTGTACTGACATGCTTGCCATTGCTATCTCCAGATATGGTCTCAGGGATCTTGTGGAAGACTGCAGGTCTCGTTTGGGCAGTTTGGAGCAAATGGTGAGGCAGTTTACAGAGAAGGTGGAAATAGCTCATCCACCTCCAGCTATGACCATTGGCAATAAGGACAAGGAAGTGCCACTTTGTCATTACTTTAGAGAGGAGAGCAGCTCAACTCAGGCATCACTAGGTCAGTTGCCTCATTTTTTAATCATTTTGGGAAAATATTTATCTAAACATACAGAAATGTAAATTTTACTATTTTTTTCCCTCAGGAACGCGTGCAGCCGTGGGCAGTACCAAGGAGAGCAATACAAGCATCCATGAGACCTGTCACATAAAACAGTGCAAAGATGCAGCCGTACGGGTGTGTGATGTGCTTCAGGTTTACTAGCTGAAGACCAACCTTACATCAAATAATTAGGAAAGAAATTACACAGATGCAAATTGTAAATATTGTATCATTTCCAATATTTGTTGTGTCAGGTTCCGAAGGAGCTGTTTGATGCAAAAGTGGGAGACAAGGAAAACTTGCATCACTCTCCAGGCCTTCTCACCAAATGTGAGGTGATGGAGGCAAATGTGTCCACCCTCCCTTACCCTGATGACCAGCTGATCTCTGCAGCTATGCTGGTAGGCATGCACCTTCTTCTGCATCCCATAGTCTATATACTGTATGTCATGTCTTGGGATCACATTTGTTACTGTAGAGCAATAATTTTGCTATGAGCCTGATGTCATCACACATGGACTGACAGAACCTGATGACACGGTACAGATTTCTATACACCAAGGAACTGTTATTTAATGGATCAATGATTGTTTTATTTCTCTTTTCAGCAGGCCACTGCTACACCTGGCAGAAGTTTTGAGATGACGGAACTTGAGGTTTTGTCTGATTCTCCACTGTGCCCAACAGCCGTGATGGTATGTGTTTTGATTTTGGAGAAGTCTTCATTTGAATATAGCGGAGCACAGGATATGAGACTGTTAGAAGAAATAGTAATTGATGTTAAGAGCAATACATCATGTATAGGCCAAGTCCTCCTAGAACTTGACCAATTTCCCTTCTACAAAATATAGAGGTTGTAGATTGTGTTATGACATAGGTGTTGGGTTATGGAAGTTGGAAATGTTATAATTAAGAAAATAAAACCCTTTTTGGTGGATGATGACACATTTAGAATGACAGAAACCAATGACTTAATACAGAGTTATATTCACACCGAAAGAAATTTCATGGATCAATAATTGTTTTATGTGTCCTTTCAGCAGGCCACTTCTACACCTGATTCTCAACTGGATCCTCCAGCTGTACCGGTAAGAATGCTATTTTTAAAGCCATCTTGCTCCAGGTTCACTTGCTGTGCTCTTTTAATTGATTATTTTCTAAATTATTTTGTCAACAGACGTGTGAGCAGCACTGTGAAATTATCACAGAGACAGAGGACCAAGAGAACAGCGAGGAAGGTTCTCAGCATGCTGGTGGAGACATTGTAGAAAACAATGTTTGGAAAGACCTTGCAGTTGCTGAGAGCATCACACCTGAGGTGGAGGAGGTAGCAGAGGCCACACTGATGTCATCAGATGTTCTGCTGTTAGCATCAACCACACAGGTAAGAGGGACATTTCTTATGGAGAGCACTTCACAGGAGCACTTTCAATATTATTCTTACTTAAAAGTGTTGACAAAGGCGTCTGTTTGCAGAAGTAATATTAGTGTAGTAGATTGTGCTGTTGCATTGGTGATTGTGCAAGTTGGAAATGTTATTGTTTAGAAAACAAAAACAAAGCCTTTTTGTAAACCTCTTTAATGTGAGATGTATGAGTGATAGGAATTGTTTTTGCAGGAGTACACAGATCTGATTGGGACCCAGGCTGACGTGCTGGATGGTGCTGATGATGGCCTTGAGCTGCTAAAGTCTGCAGCAGTTCATGAGAACATGGGAGACGGCACTTCAGAAGCTCTACAGCAACTGCAGCCTGTTGATGAGAACATGGGAGACGGCACTTCAGAAGCTCTACAGCTTTTGCCTGATCCTGAGGACCTTTGTTCTATTAACCTTAGCATCCAGCTAGTCTGTATCCAGTATATTAGGATTGCTTGCCCATTACTTTGTGTACTATGATATTTATGCAGAGAGACTGATGACATCATTTACATAATAGAATGACAGAACCTGATGGCTTGATACAGATTTCTGTACACACCAAAAGAAATGTTATTTCATGCACCAATGATTGTTTCATGTCTCTTTTCAGCAGGCCACTGCTACAACTGACAGCAGATTTGAGCTAATGGAGGTTCTGGTGTTGCCTGATTCTGAACTGGGTCCTTCAGATGTACCAGTAAGAATGTGTTTTGGTTTTAGAGAAGTCTAAATTAGCTGTTGAATCTACATTCCCATGCAAATTATAGAATGCCATGAACCACCAATTTGTTTCAATGTTAGAAGAAGTGGTGTATTTTGTTATTTATGTGTCTGTTTCTTAATAAAAGTCCTCAACAAAGAGTGAAATTGACTTACTCCACCAATTTCCCTAAAACAAGACAGCCAGCTTCACTTTTTTGTAAACCCCTCTAATGTGAGATGTATGAGTGATAGGAAATGTTTTTGCAGCCACACACAGATCTGATTGGGTCCCAGGCTGATGTGGTGGATGGTGCTGATGATGTCCTTGAGCTGCTAAAGTCTCCAGCAGTTCATGAGAACATGGGAGAAGAGGCATCATTAGCCCCACAGCAGCTGCAGCCCACTGGAACTGTAAGATGCTCACCTACAGAATGTTCCTTATGTTAACTTTATCCAGCTAGTTTGTGTATTTCACTTGTGTATTTCACTTTAGCTAGGGCAAGCCTACCTTTCATGAAGATAGAGTAGGTACGCTAATCATGACTTGTTGGCAAAACGAAGCTGAGAATCCACTTCCCGATCAAGTAAATTGTTAACGTTACAATCATTGCACATTGAAGTCGGAACGTTAACGTTAGCTAGGACAAGCCTACATTCCTGATTATGCTAGGGTACTTAAAGCGATTACTAAGGTGTTGCTAGGCTAAAGAAAGTGGTTAGTATTCTATAAAAAGTGGTTACTAGGTTGGTTGCTAGGGAAATCACGTTGGTTGCTAGGGAAACCACGTCGGTTGCTAAGGTGGTTGCCAGGGTGTCATTATGGAAGTGGTTGCTAGGTTGTTACTAAGTAATTATAGTGGTTGCTTTGCTATAAAAAGTGTTATTTTAAATATAGTTTTAAAAAGTTATTGAAATTGGGAGAAGTAGAGAGAGTGATAGAGAAAGTGAGAGGAAGTGAAGAAAAAGAAGTGAAAGAAAGTGGGGATGACAAGTGAGCTATCCAGTTCAATGGAGAGACACACAGAGAAGAAGTTCCATTGAAGTTGCTGAAGTCAGTGAGAGAACACTGGCAAAGTTGATTCCATTCTATTTCTTTGAAAGCTAATTATGATGTCACAAAGCCAATGTTAAGTCTATGGCAAAATTAAGTTTAGTTTTTATTTCATATCTCAAAAAGTAAAAGTCATAGAAATATGAAAAGAAATAGACTGAAAATTTGATGCAAGAGCTACGTGACAAAGTTTGAACCAAGTTCCTACGATAAGTGGTTCAAGTCAAATTAGGGCCTGGAAGAATAATAATAAAAATAAAAATAAAAAGAAAAAACGAAGGAATATCAATACAGTGCATTTCCATGAGTTGTCTGTCTGACTCTGAAAGACAGGTCTAAAGGTTTTATGAGTTGTCTTGCTGTCCTGCATGATCAAATTGTGCTGAACAGTGATGATCTTGACTACATCTTGCAAAAAGGTAACTTGATGTATAGTAATACACAGGAAAGATTGAGCAGTGGAGGCAGGATTGCACCAGCTCATTTGGCATTAGATGAGTTACCAGATAGTGTTGATATCCATGGGCAGATGTATCATGTTGAGAAGTTCCCGTCACGGTATGGTTATCTGAGACAAGAGGGTCCTGACGGTGGAGATATGGTAAAACTCTCTGAAAGGTTACACTGTTTGTCAAGTGATGTAAATCTTGCATTGTTAACTGTAGGCAGCCTAACAATTGCTTTGTTTAAAGACAATGCAGAAAGATATGGATTTTTCGATCCACATTCTCGTACGGCTAATGGCGTCCCAACCGAGCATGGTACTGCTGTGATGATAACCTTTACCAGTTTGAGCAATATGATTGATCGACTGCTTGTTTTCTGGTCTCTGCTTGAATCAGCTGATGGGTGGATTTATGAGCTTATGCCAGTGTCATTCACATCTAAAAGCCATAACGAACAGCCAAACTCCGTTGTTGACAGTGTGCAGCCAGTTCAGACAGGAGTGTCTCTAGCACCAGCTGCTTTGTGTAGCCCACTGATCACACAAGCGAAATGTACCAAAAGTCATGTAAATGCTCAAAAGAAAGAAAAGCAAAGAGTATATCAGCAAATGTATTACAAAAGCAAAAGGGACAAAAAGTTGGACTATGAAAGAAAGAAGTATGCAAACTGTAGTCAGTACAAAGCCTATAAGCAAACACAAGTAAGAGATCATTACAGGATCATTACAGGAAAGATCCTAAATTTAAATCTAGTCAAAAGTCCTATGTCACCAGCCATTATTCCAATGATGCAGCATTTCAATTGAAGCAAAAACAATACATAAAGAAACGCTACTCCAATGATGCCGCATTTCAACTGAAGCAAAAACAATACATGAACAAACGTTATTCCAGTGATGCCGCATTTCAATTGAAGCGAAAACAGTACATAAAGAAGCGCTATTCCAGTGATGCCGCATTTCAATTGAAGCAAAAACAATACGTGAACAAACGTTATTCCAGTGATGCCGCATTTCAATTGAAGCGAAAACAATACATAAAGAAACGTTATTCCAGTGATGCCGCATTTCAATTGAAGCAAAAACAATACATAAAGTACCGTTATTACCATGATGCAGCATTCAGATTAAAGCACAAGCAGTATTTAAACTATTGTTACTCGAATAATGCAGAATTTAAATCTAAGCGAAAGCAATGCATGAACCAGCGTTATTGCCATGATGCGGAATTCCGGTCCATGAAGAAGTCAGCTATGAGATCTCGTTATGCATCCAACCCCTTGTACAGTAAAAAAACAAGACAAGCTTTTAATGAGAAATATCGAAATGACCCATGTTTCAGACACTATCGGTTTCTACAGAAAACTAAGCTTCATAAAATGCGCTGTGCTTTGCGAATACAGCACAAGTATCGTCATGCCAGGTTCCTACAATCATTGTCAGAGATTGAACAACTGCCAACACCTCCTGAAGATACCCTTTTGCAGGAAGCCATTGAATCCTTTCGAATGGCGATACAGAATGGGCCTACTTATGTCTGCACAGTCTGTCACAGAGCATTGTTTTTCAAGCAAGTAAAAAAGTGCAATCACGCAAAGTATAAAAAGAACCTTGCCATGGTAGGCCGATGTTTATCCGGTACATATGTACACACATGCGGGGATGCATGTGATGTGCTTGGACAATGTTGTGCCCCTGAAGAGACAACAGAGTGGATTTGTCATAGCTGTCATGAAAATGTAATGATTGGAAAAATGCCGCCCATTGCTGTGACGAACATGCTAGAACTTTCGCCAATTCCCCCAGAGCTCAGTGATCTGAATATACTTGAAAGGCACATTATAGCACGATGCATACCGTTTGCAAAGATAATCAGTCTTCCCAAAGGCCAGCAGAAATTAATACATGGTGGAGTTGTATGTGTACCTTCAGAGGTTGAAGCAACGGTCAATGCTTTGCCTAGGCCCAGCAGTCAGTCTCAGCTTTTGAAAGTTAAGTTGAAAAGAAGAATGAACTATACAGGCCACTACCAGTTCCAAACTGTTGATATGAACAACGTACGAAGAGCTTTATCAAAACTTAAAGAGATTCATCCAGAGTATAGGGACATAACTATAATGGATGATGTTGCAGCTATTGAGGATGAAATTGACAGCTTGGGAAGTGAGAGTGACGTCAATGATGACCTCAGTGCTGATATTGAACAAGCGGTTGACCTAATGGAGACTGATATGTGGGATGAGTGTGAATTGTCTGAAACTGTAGAAGGACATTCACAGACAAATGTTTCTCACAGTGAGACAAACCATGAGGCAAACCAGGCACAGGATTCCGTTGACTCTGAACAGGAAACTAGACCGCAAAGTGGTGGATGTTCAATAGATTCTTGCTTACAGCCATGTGATATTGCACAGGAAATGTTAACTTTTGGCGAGGGTGTATTCACTGTGGCTCCAGCTGAAGGAAACAAACCAGTAAGTTTCTTCAAAGTTCCCAAATTAGAGGCCATGGCTTTTCCTGTGCAGCTCCCTACGGGAACAAACACTTTTGATGAACAGAGGCTCAGGAAATTATCGCCAAGCAGATATTTCAATGCACGTCTCTTCTCTGTTGACAATCGTTTTGCTCTTGATTCTACTTACATTTTCTTTGCACAGTTTGTCACAGAAATGTATTTAGCAAGGTCTAGTATGTCCATTCAATTGCGTAAAGGGAAGCCTCTGACTAGAGATGGTCGTAAAATCACGGCGAGAATGCTACAGGACAAACGAGAAGTAGAGAAACTGGTAAACAATAAAGATGCCACACGATTCATGCAACCTTTGCGAGGAACCCCTGCCTATTGGGAAAAAACCCTTAGAGACCTATTTGCAATGCTTCGGCAGCTGGGCACTCCAACTTTTTTCTGCACATTTAGTGCTGCAGAAATGAGATGGCCAGAGGTCATACAAGCAATAAAGACACAACAAGGCGAGCACGTTGACTTCTCTGAGTTGGACTGGGCTTCAAAATGTGAGATTTTGCGTAGTAACCCCGTCACCACCATGCGCATGTTTGACAAGCGCGTCGATGCACTGCTAAGACACTTAATCCTGTCACCAGCACAGCCCATTGGTGAGGTAATAGACTACTTCTATCGAGTGGAGTATCAAGCTAGAGGTTCACCACATATACATATGTTGGTTTGGTGTAAGAATGCACCTGTATTTGAGGAGGACCCAGATGAGAAAGTGTGCGAGTTTGTGGATAAGTACATAACATGCCAGCTGCCAGACCCAAACACAGATCCTGAGCTATTCAAGATTGTTAATGAGGTGCAAACCCACAGTAAAGGCCACTCTAAGTCCTGTAAGAAGGGGGGTAAGCACTGTCGATTCGGATTTCCTAAACAGCCTGTAGAGGAAACCTTTATAACGCGACCAATGCCAGCAGAGGTTGTGGATGAGTCTGAAGATGAATCAGATGATGATCGTTCCTGCATGAGTCCTGAAGAGGCCAAAAACAAATTGAAGCCTTTATGGGAATTGCTCAATAATCCAACAGCATCATTTGAAAGCATCCCCCAGCTACTTGAGCAATGCAAATTAAGCTATGAGGAATATCTCGACTGTGTCAGTTTCTTAACCACATCCAGTGTCTTGGTTATGAAACGGCAACCAAAGGACTGCTGGATAAATGGCTATAATGAACATTTGTTAAGGGCCTGGAATGCAAACATGGACATTCAGTTCATCTTGAATCCTTATTCCTGTATAATGTACATCTTGTCATATATTTCCAAAGCCGAACACGAGATGAGTGACTATCTGAAAAGCGTTGTGAAGGACACTTCTCAATCCAGTACGTCAGATTGTGAGGAAATGAAACAAATCATGCAGGCCTATTCCAAAAATAGAGAGGTCAGTGTTCAAGAGGCAGTTGCTAGAGTTTGTAGCTTGAAACTGAGGTCTTGTTCACGAAATGTGATCTTCATACCCACTGACGATAACGCTTTGAAGATGAGCCTCCCTTTACGGTACTTGAATGACCGTATTCCTGACTCAGAGAATGTTTGGATGTCTGGAATGGCAGACAAATACAAACACAGACCTGATACACCTGACTTTGAGACCATGTCCATGGCAGAGTTTGCTTCCACCTACAGAATGGTGTATGGGAGACAGAAAGAAAGCAGCAAAGTTTTACCACTTCAAAATGAAATGGGCTTCATTCAGAAGCGAACTAAGGGAAAGCCTGCCGTTATCAGGTATGCCAGGTTCTCAGAGAAAACGGCTCCAGAGAAATTCTATGGCACATTACTCAAACTTTACCTCCCTTATCGTTCAGATTCACAATTGAAACCCACAGGCTACCCAACCTATGAGTCATTTTATTCATCTGGTTCTGTACAGCTTCCTGGAAGAGACCATCTTCAGAGAGTATTTTCTGTTGTCAAAGAGAACAGGTCGCAGTTTGAAAAGAATAATGATGCTATAGAGAAAGCTATTGAGAGCTTGGAAGAAAATGGTCCAATGGAAGATGCTTGGACAACACTAGCGCCTGAGACGGAGCTTCTTAGGCTGGAGTGCAATTTGGAGCGTGAGGAAATAAGTCCAGATCAAATCAATGAACAAGATGATGTCCCAGATTTTTGTCGGAGTCCCACAAGGGGAGGAAGTACTATGCCAATGTTTGAGGCTCCTAAAATAGACCCCAATGTTGTGCGACAAATGTATCAGAATTTAAATCAAAAGCAGGCTTCAGTGTTCTACGCGGTGCGCAAGTGGTGCTTAAGACGTGTGTGGGGACAGAGTGCTGATCAGTTTTTTTACTTTGTCACTGGTGGAGCTGGCACAGGCAAGTCACACCTCATCAAATGCATCTACGCAGAGGCATCAAAGATACTTCGGAAGTTACCCCGTATTACAGAGGAAAGAGACATGTCTATGCCCACTGTGCTTCTCACAGCATTTACTGGCACAGCAGCCTTTAATATAGCAGGCAAGACACTGCACTCTGTACTGAAACTGCCAAGAAGCCTTAAACCACCTTACCAGTGTTTTGGGAACCGTCTGGATGAAGTGAGGGCAACCTTGTCCAATGCTGAGATTTTGATTATTGACGAAGTGTCCATGATATCCAAACAACTTTTTGCCTATGTCAATTGGAGGTTGCAAGAAATCAAAGGCAGTAAGAAACCTTTTGGGGGCCTCTCTCTGCTAGTCCTAGGCGATTACTACCAATTACCACCACCGGGTAAAGCCAAACCTCTCTGTGTGTTTGAGAGTCACGTTTTGGATTTCTGGAAGGACCAGTTCCAAGTAGTTACACTGACAGAAATTATGCGCCAAAAAGATGATCTACCATTTGCTGAGCTGCTGAACAGGGTCAGAGTGAAACGCAAAGGAGAGGCATTATCTGATGCGGACAAAGCTCTACTTGCCCAAGCCTTAACTCAAGCTCAGGACTGTCCTAAAGACATCCTACATGTTTTTGCCACAAATAAAGAGGTAAACCAGCACAATGCTGATACCATATCTGCTCTGTACTCTGAACTGGTGAATGTAGATGCTCATGACTATAAAAAAGATCTTCAAACTGGTCGTATGGAAAGGCAGAGTGCACCTTTTGAAGGTTGTAAAGGTGATCTACCAGATAGATTACAACTTGCTGAAGGTGCTCGTGTGATGCTAATCCGAAACATTGATGTAGAAGATGGACTGGTGAATGGCTCTTTTGGAAAGATCGCTAAAATTGTCTATGATGGCCAAGCTGGCAAAACATTTGTAAGGCTACTCGGTATTGAGCTAGACAATCCCAGTGCAGGGCAGAGACATCACAACCAGCCTCCAGGAGTGTCGGATAACTTGACATATATTGACAGAATCGAGGAACCTCTGAGTAAAAAAGGAGTGGTTCGCCACATGTTCCCGATGACACTTTGTTATGGGGTTACCATACATAAATGCCAAGGGATGTCAACAGTGTCTATAGTGGTTTCATTGAAGCGGATTTTTGAACCAGGCATGGCATATGTTGGTCTCAGTAGAACTACCTCACTGCGTGGACTGCACATACTTGATTTTGATGAAGGCAAAATATATGCTGATCCTGAAGTAGCAACTGCGTTGGAAAGTATGCCAAAAGCACAAGTGGAAAATTCTATGCCCCTCCTTCACCATCTCAACTCACTTGGTTCATCATCACGGCTAACACTGATTCACCACAACACAGAGGGACTGTCAGCCCATATGGAAGATATCAAGAAACATCATGAAATGTGTCTTGCAGATATTTTGTGTTTCACTGAAACACACCTATTTGGCAACTTTGTCCCAGACACTCTGCAGTTGGAGAATTATCACATGTATAACCGCAACAGGCATGTTTCATACTCTACGCTTTCTCATCTAGCCCAGAAGAATGGTGGGGGAGTTGCTGTGTTTCTTAAAAACCATGTTCAGGCTCATCAAGTGCCATACATTCAGGGTGTTACTGACCTCGAATTCCTGGTAGTGAAGGTTGTGGCTCCAGTTCATGTTCTGATTGCAGTGATTTACAGATCACCTGATTACAACATAAATCTATTTTTGACCAATCTCCGTCACCTGTTGGAGTCTTTACAGGTCATTGCAGACGGCCCAGTTATTGTTTGTGGGGATTTTAATGAGGACCTATTGGCCACAGGAAGGAAACCAATCTTTGAGCTGTTTCAGTCAAGAGCTTTCACAAATCTCATTACTACTTCTACCACAGAGAAGAATACGCTGTTGGATAATATTTTCATCTCTGATCATCGGCACTGTGCCCATTCAGGCGTTCTACAGACGTATTATAGTTATCACGATCCAGTGTTTTGTATTTTAACTTAATTTACATATGATTTTACAATAGTATATGATGTGACTGTTTAATCTATCAATTGATGGCAAAGGTGTAGAATCGTATGGCCTTGAAATACTAACATAATGTGAACAAAATAACTGTTTGGACAGAATGTCAAAAACACTTATGCTTTGTATTCCCCAGATATCAATTAACGTTATCCAAACCAACACAGGGATTAGTCACCCTGGAGCAACTATGGGAGTGCCTTTAATGCTTAACTGAGTTTAATTAGATGTTATGGTTTGTACAAGTTTTGCATGCTGACAAAGTTCCTTAGACTACACTGCCACTGAAACTTAGGTATCGTTTCTTTGGAAATGAATAAACGACCTTTAGAAGAAAAATGGGTTCATAAGAATTTGGTAAGTATTTTCAAGTTCAAGTAGTCTATTGTTTATTGTCACTAGTATTATAGCGAAGGAAAATACATTAATAGTAGTAATTACAATGGTGTGTGAATTATATCTGATATAAGAATCTGTCTGTCTAGCTATCTATTCATCTATTTGTTCTATATGTTCATCTGTTTATCTCCAAGAGCAATTTGATGGATACTCCTGGCACCAAATTTCAACAAGGACTCCCTGAAACACATGACTATTTTAACATGGGATGATGCTGAAACCCCCGAAGAGTAAGCCTGATCTTAAAGTATTAATAGTAGGAAAATTGCTTAAGATGCCTTATGTTGACTTCAACAATTTCCCCATGACCTTTTAAGTGAATATAGTAATTGATATTAGTATCTGTGTCTCTCCCTAACTGTCTGTCTGTCTGTCTGTCTTGTCTATCTGTCTATTTCTCCGTGTTATCTGAAACAGCAATGAGATTACCACTCCTGGCACCAAATTTCAACAAGGACTCCCTGAAACACATGACTATTTTAACATGGGATGATGCTGAAACCCCCAAAGAGTAAGCCTAGTCTTAAAGTATTAATATTAGGAAAATTGCTTAAGATGCCTTATGTTGACTTCAACAATTTCCCCATGACCTTTTAAGTGAATATAGTAATTGTTATTGGTATCTGTGTCTCTCCCTAACTGTCTATCTGTCTATTTCTCCATCTTTCTCCGTCTTTACCTGTTCAGTTAGACGTCACTAAAGTGTCTTAATGTTTTCTGCTGCTTTAGTGTGGTGAAATGAACACTTCAAAATAGCCTCCTAGAAGGCCTTGTCTACTGAGGACCTAAAGTCTTCTTTCTTGGGAGTCTTGGTAAGTTAACATCTACATGCGCTCCCTAGTGCAATAGATACCACTTTAACAAAACATGGACCCTTCGTGCATAGAAAGGAAAACTTTAATTCAGATCAACAATGCTGACAAGCATGGTTGTCTTTTATAAAATGGTTTATCTGATCCTAAACAAGGAGCTAGTATACTCCTTGAGCACATTGTTGGTAATGAAAAGTGGTGTTTATGTTCATTCTGTTGCCATAGAGGAAGCGGCAATGGACATCACAAGCACCGTTATGTGGATTTACAATAACTGCAGACATGAGAATCCCATAGACTGTTGATGTGGGGACTGTGATCGAGGCCATGAAACTTTGCCAATGTCATCTCGTCCATCATGCTCTACTTACGGATGCTCTTCATCAACTACAGGTCCGTTTTTTAACACCATAGTTTTTAATCATGAAACCGAGAGACCTGAACATCAGTTCCTCCCTGTGCAGTTGGGACTCTAACACTAAGCACTGATGCCTTTCAGGTGTGTTAACCCCTCTTGGTACCAGGACAACAGCCTAGGTCAAACCAAGGACCTAATGGTGGACTACAGGAGACTGGAGCAAGAGGAGCACACACCCGTCTACCCCTCTCACTACAAAGAACTTTACTCTACTGTAACTGACCCTTGGCAGATGGGTTGGGCCCTTGAGTCGTGGATCTGTCTGAGGTTTCTTCCTATATGTATCTCCAATTCTAGGGAGTTTTTCCTTGCCCCTGTTGCTCATGGGCTCTCTTTGAAGGTTTAACACGCTGCCATGAGACATGTGTAATATTTTGGCGCTCTATAAATAAAATTGAATTGAATTGAATTGAATTTAACTTCTTCTCTGTGTGTCTCTCCATTGAACTGGATAGCTCACTTGTCATTCCCACTTTCTTTCACTTATTTTTCTTCACTTCCTCTCACTTTCTCTATCACTCTCTCTATTTCTTCCAAATTCAATAACTTTTTAAAACTATATTAAAATAACACTTTTTATAGCAAAGCAACCACTAAAATTACTTAGTAACAACCTAGCAACCACTTCCATAATTACACCCTGGCAACCACCATAGCAACCCACGTGATTTACCTAGCAACCAACGTGATTTCCCTAGCAACCAACCTAGTAACCACTTTTTATGGAATAGTAACCACTTTAATTAGCCTAGCAACACCTTAGTAATCACTTTAAGTACCCTAGCATAATCCTTGCAATGACTTTCCATGCACTGGTATTTCCTTCAGGAAATGCTTTTCTAGTTACAGTGCATGAAAATGCACTGTACTGTTCTTCCTTTTCTTCTTATTATTACAGTGCATGAAAATGCACTGTACTGTTCTTCCTAGTCTTCAACTTCTTCATCTTCTTCTTATTATTCTTCTTCTAACGCACGCAATTCAGCTTGAACCGTTTAACGTAGAAACTTCATTCAAACTGTGTTACGTAGATCTTACTTACGCGATGTGGGCAATGTATATATCAACTTTGTAACTTTTATACTTTTTAAACTATTAGTTAAAAACTATTACAATTTCCCCCATAGACTTAACATTGCTCTTTATGACATCACGGCAGCAATTAGAATCTTACGCCAGGTGGCCGGCCACCTGGGCACCAACTGTCATTTTCTCAGGCTTTAAGCATACAATCTCTCTGAAGACTACATATCCTGTAAACTGTTTCCTCTGTCCACAACTGTTTCAAAATAAAAGTCCTCACTGTAATAATACACTATTAAATCATTTAACCATTGAAACTACTCAACTATTGAACTGTTCAACCATTCCAACTGTCAGTTATCATCCACTATGCCTCCAGTCAACTACATGAAACCTCCATGTACCTAGCAACCAACATAGCAACCATTAAAATTAAGTGTTTATGACCGTTTCCATAGCAACCATCATGATTATACTGCAGTAACTTCTTGTTTCCTGATAGTGGCCACCATGGATACCCTAGCAACAAATGTTTCAAAATAAAAGTCCTCACTAGCAAGTTAGCTAGTTAGCATAGTTAGCATTGTTAGCATTTTTAGCATAACTGTAAAAAAATATCAACTAAGTTAGCTAATCCACCTGGTTAGCATTGTTGGCAAATTTAGCATTGTTAGCATAGTTAGCATTTTTAACATTACTGCTAGAAATCATCACTTAAGTTAGCAAATTTAGCATTGTTAGCATAGTTAGCATTTTTAACATTACTGCTACAAATCATCGGTTAAGTTAGCTAATCAGCCTGGTTAGCATTGTTAATAAAGTTAGCATTGCTAGTATAATTAGCATTTTTAACATAACTGCTAGAAATCATTAGCTAAGTTAGCTAATCAACATTTTAACATGAATAAAAATCATTAGTTAAGTTAGAACTGGAATGTTTCATCTTTAAACAGTCTACCTTCACACTATCAACTCTCTGTAAACTATGCAACCCACCATGTTTACCCTAGCTACACCTTAGTAACCATATCTACATTATCTATCTATTTTTGCATTTTCATGCACTGGTAATTCCTTGGAATTGCATTTCTAGTTATTATTAAACTTCTTCTTCTAACGCTCGCAATTCAGCTTCAACCGTTTAACGTAGAAACTTCATTCAAACTTTGTTGCGTAGGTCTTGCTTATGCCATATGTGCTTTCTATTTTTCAACTTTGTAACTTTTATACTTTTTAAACTATTAGTTAAAAACTATTACCATTTCCCCCATAGACTTAACATTGCTCATTATGACATCACGGCAGCAATTAGAATGTTACTCCAGCTGGTCAGCCACCTGGGCACCAACTGTCAGTTTCTCTCAGGCAATCTCTCTGAAGACTACATATTCTGTTCCCCTGTATCCTCTGTGCACAACAGTATCAAAATAAGTCCTCCTAATTCCATCCAACTTTATATCCATTCATCTTCTTCAAACCATTCACTCATCCACCCATTCTAAACAGTCTGCCTATCAACATCAATTAGACGTTCTACATTCAACTTTTAAACAATCTACTCTGTCTCAGGCTGGCTCTCTTAAGACTAGCCAGTTAAATTGATTACACCTGTATCTGTATCCACTACTCTCAGTGGAGAGCTGTGTCTCTCCATTCTACAAGAATATAAGGCACATTCCATCCAACATTCTATCCATTCATCTTCTTCAGACCATTCACTCATCCACCCATTAAACTGTCTATCAACATCTATTAAACAATCTGTCTATCAACATCCATTAAACTCTCTGTCTATCAACATTAATTAGACTATCTACCTTCAACTTTTCAATTATTTACTCTGTCTCAGGCTGTAAGAGTACACTCTGGCTCTCTTAAGACTAGCCAGTTAAATTGATTACACCTGTGTCAACTACTCTCAGCTAGAGAGCTGTATCAGTGTCTCTCTTAACAAGAATATAAGGCACATTCCATCCAACCTTCTATCCATTCATCTTCTTCAGACCATTCACTCATCCACCATTAAACTGTCAATCAATATCTATTAAACAATCTGCCTATCAACATCCATTAAACATTCTGTCTATCAACATTAATTAGACTATCTACATACAACTTTTAAAGTATTTATTGCTATCAAGCAGCGTTTATATGTCCTCCCTCGCTCCTTGATCCTCAATGATCTACATAAAGAAAGATAGAAGAAGGGCTAGACTATCCCATTGTTGCCGCTCCATCATTCTTTATGTAGATCAGTGAGGAGCGAGAGAGGACGCGTAAACGCTATATGAGAGGCACCTTCTGTCTCAGGCTTTAAGCATACAATCTCATTAAGACTACAGATCCTGTTAACTGTTTCCTCTGTCCACAACTGTTTCAAAATAAAAGTCCTCACTGCAATAATACACTATTAAATCATTTGACCATTGAAACTACTCAACTATTTAACTGTTCAACCATTCCAACTGTCAGTTATCATCAACTATGCCTCCAGTCAACTACATGAAACCTCCATGTACCTAGCAACCAACATAGCAACCATTAAAATTAAGCGTTTATGACCGTTTCCATAGCAACCAACATGATTATACTGCAGTAACTTCTTGTTTCCTGATAGTGGCCACCATGGATACCCTAGCAACAAATGTTTCAAAATAAAAGTCCTCACTAGCAAGTTATCTAGTTAGCATGGTTAGCTTTGTTAGCATAGCTAGCATTTTTAGCATAACTGCAAAAAATCATCAACTAAGTTAGCTAATCAACCTGGTTAGCATTGTTAGCAAATCTAGCATTGTTAGCATAGTTAGCATTTTTAGCATTACTGCTAGAAATCATCGGTTAAGTTAGCTAATCAACCTGGTTAGCATTGTTAGTAAAGTTAGCATTGCTAGCATAATAAGCATTTTTAGCGTAACTGCTAGAAATCATTAGCTTAGTAAGCTAATCAACATTTTAACATGAATAGAAATCATTAGTTAAGTTAGAACTGGAACGTTTCATCTTTAAAACGTCTACCTTCACACTATCAACTCTCTGTAAACTATGCAACCACCATGTTTACCCTAGCTACACCTTAGTAACCATATCCACATTATCTATCTATTTTTGCATTTTCATGCACTGGTAATTCCTTGGAATTGCATTTCTAGTTCTTATTATTACAGTGCATGAAAATGCACTGTACTGTTCTTCCTATTCTTCTTATTATTATTATTAAACTTCTTCTTCTAACGCTCGCAATTCAGCTTCAACCGTTTAACGTAGAAACTTCATTCAAACTTTGTTGCGTAGGTCTTGCTTATGCCATATGTGCTTTATATTTTTCAACTTTGTAACTTTTATACTTTTTAAATTATTAGTTAAAAACTATCACCATTTCCCCCATAGACTTAACATTGCTCATTATGACATCACGGCAGCAATTAGAATGTTACCCCAGCTGGTCAGCCACCTGGGCACCAACTGTCAGTTTCTCTCAGGCTCCTCTCTGAAGACTACATATTCTGTTCCCCTGTATCCTCTGCGCACAACAGTATCAAAATAAGTCCTCCTAATTCCATCCAACTTTATATCCATTCATCTTCTTCAAACCATTCACTCATCCACCCATTCTAAACAGTCTGCCTATCAACAACATCAATTAGACGCTCTACATTGAACTTTTAAACAATCTACTCTGTCTCAGGCTGGCTCTCTTAAGACTAGCCAGTCAAATTGATTACACCTGTATCTGTATCCACTACTCTCAGTAGAGAGCTGTGTCTCTCCATTCTACAAGAATATAAGGCACATTCCATCCAACATTCTATCCATTCATCTTCTTCAGACCATTCACTCATCCACCCATTAAACTGTCTATCAACATCTATTAAACAATCTGTCTAACATCCATTAAACTCTCTGTCTATCAACATTAATTAGACTATATACATTCAACTTTTAAATTATTTACTCTGTCTCAGGCTTTAAGATACTCTGGCTCTCTTAAGACTAGCCAGTTAAATTGATTACACCTGTGTCAACTACTCTCAGAGAGCTGTATCAGTGTCTCTCTTAACAAGAATATAAGGCACATTCCATCCAACCTTCTATCCATTCATCTTCTTCAGACCATTCACTCATCCACCCATTAAACTGTCAATCAATATCTATTAAACAATCTGCCTATCAACATCCATTAAACATTCTATCTATCAACATTAATTAGACTATCTACATACAACTTTTAAAGTATTTACTGTGGGTCCCTCTCAAGCAGCGTTTATATGTCCTCCCTCGATCCTCGATCCTCAATGATCTACATAAAGAAAGATAGAAGAAGGGCTAGACTATCCCATTGTTGCCGCTCCATCATTCTTTATGTAGATCAGTGAGGAGCGAGAGAGGACGCGTAAACGCTATGAGAAGCACCTTCTGTCTCAGGCTTTAAGCATACAATCTCATTAAGACTACAGATCCTGTTTCACTACTTCCTCTGTCCACAACTGTTTCAAAATAAAGGTCCTCACTGCAATAATACACTATTAAATCATTTAACCATTGAAACTACTCAACTATTGAACTGTTCAACCATTCCAACTGTCAGTTATCATCCACTATGCCTCCAGTCAACTACATGAAACCTCCATGTACCTAGCAACCAACATAGCAACCATTAAAAAGTGTTTATGACCATTTCCATAGCAACCAACATGATTATACTGCAGTAACTTCTTGTTTCCTGATAGTGGCCACCATGGATACCCTAGCAACAAATGTTTCAAAATAAAAGTCCTCACTAGCAAGTTAGCTAGTTACCATGGTTAGCATAGTTGATGATTTTTTGCAGTTATGCTAAAAATGCTAACTATGCTAACAATGCTAACTAAGTTAGCTAATTAACCTGGTTAGCATTGTTAGCAAATTTAGCATTGTTAGCATAGTTAGCATTTTTAGCATTACTGCTAGAAATCATCGGTTAAGTTAGCTAATCAACCTGGTTAGCATTGTTAGCATTGCTAGCATAGTAAGCATTTTTAGCGTAACTGCTAGAAATCATTAGCTAAGTTAGCTAATCAACATTTTAACATGAATAGAAATCATTAGTTAAGTTAGAACTGGAACGTTTCATCTTTAAACTGTCTACCTTCACACTATCAACTCTCTGTAAACTATGCAACCACCATGTTTACCCTAGCTACACCTTAGTAACCATATCTACATTATCTATCTATTTTTGCATTTTCATGCACTGGTAATTCCTTGGAATTGCATTTCTAGTTCTTCTTCTAACGCAGCCAATTCAGCTTCAACCGCTTAACGTAGAAACACCATTCAAATTTTGTCGCGTAGGTCTTACTTACACGATGTGGGCTTTGTATTTTTCAACTTTGTAACTTTTATACTTTTTAAACTATTAGTTAAAAACTATTACAATTTCCCCCATAGACTTAACATTGCTCATTATGACATCACGGCAGCAATTAGAATCTTACTCCAGCTGGTCAGCCACCTGGGCACCAACTGTCAGTTTCTCTCAGGCTAGAGCATACAATCTCATACAAGTGCATACAATCTCTCTGAAGACTACATATTCTGTTCCCCTGTATCCTCTGCGCACAACAGTATCAAAATAAGTCCTCCTAATTCCATCCAACTTTATATCCATTCATCTTCTTCAAACCATTCACTCATCCACCCACTCTAAACAGTCTGCCTATCAACATCAATTAGACGCTCTACATTCAACTTTTAAACAATCTACTCTGTCTCAGGCTGGCTCTCTTAAGACTAGCCAGTTAAATTGATTACACCTGTATCTGTATCCACTACTCTCAGTAGAGAGCTGTGTCTCTCCATTCTACAAGAATATAAGGCACATTCCATCCAACATTCTATCCATTCATCTTCTTCAGACCATTCACTCATCCACCCATTACACTGTCTATCAACATCTATTAAACAATCTGTCTATCAAAATCCATTAAACTCTCTGTCTATCAACATTAATTAGACTATCTAGATTCAACTTTTAAATTATTTACTCTGTCTCAGGCTTTAAGAGTACACTCTGGCTGTCTTAAGACTAGCCAGTTAAATTGATTACACCTGTGTCAACTACTCTCAGAGAGCTGTATCAGTGTCTCTCTTAACAAGAATATAAGGCACATTCCATCCAACCTTCTATCCATTCATCTTCTTCAGACCATTCACTCATCCACCCATTAAACTGTCAATCAATATCTATTAAACAATCTGCCTATCAACATCCATTAAACATTCTGTCTATCAACATTAATTAGACTATATACAACTTTTAAAGTATTTACTGTGGGTCCCTCTCAAGCAGCGTTTATATGTCCTCCCTCACTCCTCGATCCTCAATGATCTACATAAAGAAAGATAGAAGAAGGGCTAGACTATCCCATTGTTGCCGCTCCATCATTCTTTATGTAGATCAGTGAGGAGCGAGAGAGGACGCGTAAACGCTATATATGAGAGGCACCTTCTGTCTCAGGCTTTAAGCATACAATCTCATTAAGACTACAGATCCTGTTTCACTACTTCCTCTGTCCACAACTGTTTCAAAATAAAGGTCCTCACTGCAATAATACACTATTAAATCATTTAACCACTGAAACTACTCAACTATTGAACTGTTCAACCATTCCAACTGTCAGTTATCATCCACTATGCCTCCAGTCAACTACATGAAACCTCCATGTACCTAGCAACCAACATAGCAACCATTAAAATTAAGTGTTTATGACCGTTTCCATAGCAACCAACATGATTATACTGCAGTAACTTCTTGTTTCCTGATAGTGGCCACCATGGATACCCTAGCAACAAATGTTTCAAAATAAAAGTCCTCACTAGCAAGTTAACTAGTTAGCATGGTTAGCATTGTTAGCATAGCTGCAAAAAATCATCAACTAAGTTAGCTAATCAACCTGGTTAGCATTGTTAGCAAATTTAACATTGTTAGCATTGTTAGCAAATTTAACATTGTTAGCATAGTTAGCATTTTTAGCATTACTGCTAGAAATCATCGCTTAAGTTAGCTAATCAACCTGGTTAGCATTGTTAGTAAAGTTAGCATTGCTAGCATAATAAGCATTTTTAGCGTAACTGCTAGAAATCATTAGCTAAGTTAGCTAATCAACATTTTAACATGAATAGAAATCATTAGTTAAGTTAGAACTGGATCGTTTCATCTTTAAACTGTCTACCTTCACAGTATCAACTCTCTGTAAACTATGCAACCACCATGTTTACCCTAGCTACACCTTAGTAACCATATCTACATTATCTATCTATTTTTGCATTTTCATGCACTGGTAATTCCTTGGAATTGCATTTCTAGTTTTTGCTAATTTCTATCCCGATTAAAATCTTTGTTAACTTCAGTTATGTCTCTAAGTATTCCTGGCTGAACTACACACACACACACACACACACACACACACACACACAGGTAAATGAGTTAGAAATGTAGAAACAAGTATGCACTCCAACATGCATTCCAAACATCAGATGGGTGTAGGAGAGATGATGTAGCCTACCTCGCTTGCTTCAACTTTAGCCTACCGTCCTTACTTCTGTCCATCTCCACAAAGTTGATTAGGCTGATTGCATGTGTTCATCCCATTCAAGTAATTTATCATTGTCCGTTTTTAGCATGTGTGAATACCGGTAGGTCTGTATTATTAGCCTATAGGTTTTTATATCTGGATAATTCTCTTGAGAAACTGCTCTCAAACTTGTTTGCATGGTGATCATAATAGCCATTATTCTCAATTGGATTGAGATCTGGACTCTGACTGAATCCTCCAGAACATTAACAGTGTTTTTTCTCAGTCTCTCAGGTAAGTGGTTTTGCAGCAGTTTGGGATTATTTGGGATGGGTTTTTTTTGGTTCTGGACTGACATCTGATTCAACTCGTCTCTGCAGAGTTCATGCCCTACCTCAAAAGCAAAGGCATCCGTCATGTGCGCACAGCATACTATCACCCTCAGGCCAACGGTGGCGTTGAACGGTTCCACCAGTCACTGAAGAACAGCCTCAGAGCACACAGGGTCCAAGGGTGGACCCAAAGCCATCGATATCTCAAAGTTGCGACACTACCATTGACTCCCATGTACAAACAATGGCGGCACATCCGGGAACTATTCCAATGAATGAATATCTCAGACTTTTCTACATGACTTATATAGTCGTGTGCATAATAATGCATTTTCATTGAGTGATATATGTATGTGGAAATGCAGTTTAGGCCTATAGTAATTTTCATCGAGTATTTACCGTAAATATTAATGCGATCGCTGCTGTCAATCCCGTAGTAAACCAGGGACCGAGGGAACTACTGAGTCTACCCACTATACCACGTGACCGCTATAATCTGGCTTTAACATGGAAGTCAACGGCTGTCGCAACTTTGAGATATCGATGGCTTTGGGTGGACCTTCCCTCTGGCCATCCGGCACACGCTGCTTCATTACAGGGCCACTCAGCACTCAACGATAGGTGTCTCCCCAGCGTCTCTCATGCTCGGCTGTGAGCTCCGCCTTCCTCTTGACCGCCTCAGCCCCGTCATGCCTCAAGGGCCACCCGGTCAAGGCCTCTGTTGCCCATCGGCAGAGGCGGATGAAGCAAAGATTTTACTTGTCAGCACGCGTTAAGGTTCCCGACATCAGCGTCTCGGATTGGGTCAGAGTTCGCAGGCCCCACAGAGGCAACAAACTGGCCTCATTTTGGTATTCCCCTCTCCAAGTCACCCGCCAGTTAGGTGCAGCCACATTTTCCCTGAGTGATGGCTCTCGATGGCACTCAAGCCGCCTCTGCAAGGTGCCGCCTCCTCCAGCATGTACAACGGTGGTGACACCTCAAACCATGCCTCCAGCTTGGCTGTACGTCCCGGCGCCTCAGATAAGTCCCACACAGGCCCCAGACACACCTGTTGATCCGCTGTCTGAGACTGGTACCCCCTCATCACACACCGCCCAGCCTCAGCCTCCTGGCTCTCCGCGACCTGTTTGCACTCGTTCTCGCCCTGGGCATTTGCAGGACTTCCAATCAAAGATTCATGTCTGAAATCCTGTAAGGAGGGGGGGGGGGGGGTGTTATGTCTGCACACAAGTGTTTGTGTGGGACATTGAGCTATCGTTCAGTTACTGTATATTGTGTAAGGCATTGAGCTGCCGTTGTGTTGTGCATTGAATAGTCAATCTATTGTGCTGGTAGCATTGTGTTATGCCTGACTGACTTATAATGTTTGATTGCTTGGGCTGTCAGCGGGAAGTTTGAATGATAAGTAAAGGATACCTGAGTTAACGATATCACCGGTGTTTGCGTGATCCTTATCAAACACAACAGCGGACATTTCCTGAGGGTAGTGTAATCCTGTTTTGCTGACCCCACCTCCCTCAGGACTGCATATTTTTCTTCTTTCGTGTTACTGCTATGCCTGCGAGAATACTTTCAATAGCCTAATGGATCTGTAAAGTTCTTGAGGTGTCTAGTTAAAAAGATGCCGTTGTGTCTTCCTCATGGACAGGCGGATCAACGGCTTGGGGCCCCACGTGTCATGGGGGGCCCCCATTGGCCATAATAACAAAAAACAAAACAAACAAACAAACAAAATCAGTAAAGTTTACATAAGAGAATGAACATTCAATTGAATTGGTCCAAGATAAATATTAAGCAGTAGCAAGACACTGATTGGGTAAATATGGCGTAGTTCACGAGGTTACATTTGTTTTCAAAATAGATGTCATTCACATTACTGGAAAGAAAGAATGAGAGTGAATGTATTTTTAATTTGGTTTTGATTGTATCATATATCTGCACTTGTATTTGCACCATTTTTGCAATAAAAAAAGAAAGAGAATGAGAGCGGGGCTTGAAAACGAAAGGAGCTAAAGAAAAGCGAATTGCAAACATTTTTAAATTGATAGGACTTTTTTAGCCTACTGAATCCAGTAGATTAAATCAAGAAACAATAACAATGGACGTTAATAGCGCCACTGATATTATGCTGTTCGCCTGTTCATCAAATTAACGTATAAAAAATTGTTATTGAAGGAGAGTAGGCTAACATTGCTATTACCTGAAGAAGAGTCAGAATAGCTAGTTATGCTCAGATGTTGGTCATTCGCTACAACAGTAAGCCTAATGTTTGTTTCTTGAGTGGAACTGTGAATTTAGTCCGTGTGACAAACGCAAGGCTCTCAACAAGCTCATATCGAGAGGAATGCATGACGGAAATGACCGTGGACTAACTGTGGATAACTTGTAGACCAAGGTAGCATTGTCCTTTTAGCTATGTTCGCTATGTCTCTAAACGGCTAACAGTTGATGGGACAGACGTTCATCATGAGTTCATGCTTTGTTTATTGCTAGGATAGCCTATCAACGATTGCATTCCATGCTACAGTCAATGTTAAATGCCTGTCTTTGTGGATTTAAAGATTGAAAAAGGCGGCAAAAAAATGTAGGCTACCCCTACAGGAGGAGTATTCCAAGCCGCCTTTAGTATGAAAGATCGGGCCGAACCGCAAAAAAGGTGGGCAAATTAGCAAGTGCAGCTGTCCAGTGTGTTTTGGGGTGTGCTGTTTTTTTGGGGTGGAGGGCCCTGGCCATCCGCCCCTGCTCATGGAATCAGTGGGCTTGGTCCTGATCAGTAACATTTCAAACCAAGCTATTTAAAACGTTCTACTCTCTCCAACTGAGAGCCATTCATCTTTAGGGCAATAAACCTTCTGCTGATCATGCTTTTTAATCCATGATCTCCATAATGTCATATTAATCTTTAGTCAAGTCAAGTCAAGTCAAGTCAAGTTTATTTATATAGCACATTTCATAGAGGTCATTCAATGTGCTTTACATAAACAAAAAACAAACAGTAATAGCAGACTGGAGTTGGGCAGACTGGACATTCTAACCCTTTGTTGCTTCCTCAGATTTAGATCACAATTGTTGCCATGACAACTTATGGAATGTTTACTTTATGACATCATGAAATTCCATTCCAAATTTGACAGAGAAGAATCTTCAGTGATCCCAGGTCATTTGAGGTTTGGTTTGGTTGGAGGTAGGTTTGTTTGTCATTAAGCTTATCAGGTGTTGATGTATTGAATTCTTTGAAAACATCAAACCTGAGAGTTTCACTCAGGATGGATGATCCATTGGCTGGAAGTAAGTATATGTCCAATGAATTTAGAGATTGAATTTACAAATGTAATGTATCATGTCTAGTGGATTGTCTAGTTAGATTGATGTCTTCATTATCATTATGTAAATTATGTTTGCCTTCAGATGAGCCACATGGCAAACTTCCAGGGGGCAATAGCATGGACCCAGCTTTGGCACACATGGTAAGAATTTAAAAGGCATATACTGTAAGGGCAAACACCATGAGGAATATAAGATGTAAAATGATAACATGTAAAGTGTTGATACAGTACAATGCTGAGATGGTTATCCTTCTATCTAGTGGTTTCAACTAAGGTAAACATTTGGTCTGGTGGTGGTCAGTATGTTAGAAATGTGTGTGGAATAGCCCAAATCCCAATAACTGTTCCCAATACCACTCCAATAACAAAATGGTCAAATATTGTTTCCACTTTACAAACTGACATATATAACGTTTTTAAAATTATGTAGCACGCTATCTCAAGCCAAACTGTATGTCTTTAGTGCTTGACCTATGAAAGATCAGCTCTATCATTACTATGGATACCGGGGAAGAATTAGCACAAGAGATAGCAGCAATTGTCACATGTCAGTTTACTTATACATTCATAGCAAACCTGAGTACAGGTGGTTCTGATCACACATCACAACACTGGAGAGAGAAACAGAGGTTCCAGATAAAGTGTACGTTGAAAAGGAAATCCCTCTGCTCCTCTTTTCAGGAGATGGCTGTAGCTGTTAGCTGTCCCACAAGGAACGACAATGAGCCATTGGACTTGGCTGTGCTGCAGAGGATGCTAGCTGAGAGTGATGCTCGTGCAAAGTACTGGAGCACAGTCACAATGGTATAGTTCATCAATCCTGTCCATTGAGAACATCAGATTGATTTTTGGATAAAAGTTTTGAGTCATCATGATTGATCATTTGTGTTCTTTCTGTAGGATTTAATGAATACCTGCACCAACGTCATGCAGTCGGCCGACCGTGACAGGCAGTGGTTTGTCCTTATGGTTAAGCAAATCGAGAAAACCATGGGAACTACGGTCCACCTGCAGGACGATAGAAAGTCCCACAGCCAGGTGAAATTTCCTCAGATATTAGTTCATCTTACAGCTCAAAATTACTTATTAGGATCACTTCAGGTAAAAAAAAAAATTACAAAAATGTCTCTGCAGGAAGCACATATTTGTTGCCCATCTACTTCGATGGTCAGTGAATACAAGAAGGAGAATGAAGCTGATGACGAGAGGTGATGTACAGTACTGTATCTGTTTTCACCGATTGACCATGAAAAACATGATATTTTCCCTATTGTACTGACATGCTTGCCATTGCTATCTCCAGATATGGTCTCAGGGATCTTGTGGAAGACTGCAGGTCTCGTTTGGGCAGTTTGGAGCAAATGGTGAGGCAGTTTACAGAGAAGGTGGAAATAGCTCATCCACCTCCAGCTATGACCATTGGCAATAAGGACAAGGAAGTGCCACTTTGTCATTACTTTAGAGAGGAGAGCAGCTCAACTCAGGCATCACTAGGTCAGTTGCCTCATTTTTTAATCATTTTGGGAAAATATTTATCTAAACATACAGAAATGTAAATTTTACTATTTTTTTCCCTCAGGAACGCGTGCAGCCGTGGGCAGTACCAAGGAGAGCAATACAAGCATCCATGAGACCTGTCACATAAAACAGTGCAAAGATGCAGCCGTACGGGTGTGTGATGTGCTTCAGGTTTACTAGCTGAAGACCAACCTTACATCAAATAATTAGGAAAGAAATTACACAGATGCAAATTGTAAATATTGTATCATTTCCAATATTTGTTGTGTCAGGTTCCGAAGGAGCTGTTTGATGCAAAAGTGGGAGACAAGGAAAACTTGCATCACTCTCCAGGCCTTCTCACCAAATGTGAGGTGATGGAGGCAAATGTGTCCACCCTCCCTTACCCTGATGACCAGCTGATCTCTGCAGCTATGCTGGTAGGCATGCACCTTCTTCTGCATCCCATAGTCTATATACTGTATGTCATGTCTTGGGATCACATTTGTTACTGTAGAGCAATAATTTTGCTATGAGCCTGATGTCATCACACGTGGACTGACAGAACCTGATGACACGGTACAGATTTCTATACACCAAGGAACTGTTATTTAATGGATCAATGATTGTTTTATTTCTCTTTTCAGCAGGCCGCTGCTACACCTGGCAGAAGTTTTGAGATGACGGAACTTGAGGTTTTGTCTGATTCTCCACTGTGCCCAACAGCCGTGATGGTATGTGTTTTGGTTTTGGAGAAGTCTTCATTTGAATATAGCGGAGCACAGGATCTGAGACTGTTAGAAGAAATAGTAATTGATGTTAAGAGCAATACATCATGTATAGGCCAAGTCCTCCTAGAACTTGACCAATTTCCCTTCTACAAAATATAGAGGTTGTAGATTGTGTTATGACATAGGTGTTGGGTTATGGAAGTTGGAAATGTTATAATTAAGAAAATAAAACCCTTTTTGGTGGATGATGACACATTTAGAATGACAGAAACCAATGACTTAATACAGAGTTCTATTCACACCGAAAGAAATTTCATGGATCAATAATTGTTTTATGTGTCCTTTCAGCAGGCCACTTCTACACCTGATTCTCAACTGGATCCTCCAGCTGTACCGGTAAGAATGCTATTTTTAAAGCCATCTTGCTCCAGGTTCACTTGCTGTGCTCTTTTAATTGATTATTTTCTAAATTATTTTGTCAACAGACGTGTGAGCAGCACTGTGAAATTATCACAGAGACAGAGGACCAAGAGAACAGCGAGGAAGGTTCTCAGCATGCTGGTGGAGACATTGTGGAAAACAATGTTTGGAAAGACCTTGCAGTTGCTGAGAGCATCACACCTGAGGTGGAGGAGGTAGCAGAGGCCACACTGATGTCATCAGACGTTCTGCTGTTAGCATCAACCACACAGGTAAGAGGGACATTTCTTATGGAGAGCACTTCACAGGAGCACTTTCAATATTATTCTTACTTAAAAGTGTTGACAAAGGCGTCTGTTTGCAGAAGTAATATTAGTAGATTGTGTTGTTGCATAGGTGGTTGTGCATGTTGGAAATTGTATTATTTAGAAAACAAAGCCTTTTTGTAAACCTCTTTAATGTGAGATGTATGAGTGATAGGAATTGTTTTTGCAGCCACACACAGATCTGATTGGGACCCAGGCTGACGTGCTGGATGGTGCTGATGATGTCCTTGAGCTGCTAAAGTCTGCAGCAGTTAATGAGAACATGGGAGACGGCACTTCAGAAGCTCTACAGCAACTGCAGCCTGTTGATGAGAACATGGGAGACGGCACTTCAGAAGCTCTACAGCTTTTGCCTGATCCTGAGGACCTTTGTTCTATTAACCTTAGCATCCAGCTAGTCTGTATCCAGTATATTAGGATTGCTTGCCCATTACTTTGTGTACTATGATATTTATGCAGAGAGACTGATGACATAATTTACATAATAGAATGAACCTGATGGCTTGATACAGATTTCTGTACACACCAAAAGAAATGTTATTGCATGCACCAATGATTGTTTTAATTCTCTTTTCAGCAGGCCACTGCTACACCTGACAGCAGTTGTGAGTTAATGGAGGTTCTGGTGTTGCCTGATTCTGAACTGGGCCCTTCAGATGTACCAGTAAGAATGTGTTTTTGGTTTTAGAGAAGTCTAAATTAGCTGTTGAATCTACATTCCCATGCAAATGATAGAATGCCATGAACCACCAATTTGTTTCAATGTTAGAAGAAGTGGTGTATTTTGTTATTTATGTGTCTGTTTCTTAATGAAAGTCCTCAACAAAGAGTGAAATTGACTTACTCCACCAATTTCCCTAAAACAAGGCAGCCAGCTTCACTTTTTTTGTAAACCCCTCTAATGTGAGATGTATGAGTGATAGGAAATGTTTTTGCAGCCACACACAGATCTGATTGGGACCCAGGCTGATGTGGTGGATGGTGCTGATGATGTCCTTGAGCTGCCAAAGTCTCCAGCAGTTCATGAGAACATGGGAGAAGAGGCATCATTAGCCCCACAGCAGCTGCAGCCCACTGGAACTGTAAGATGCTCACCTACATTATGTTCCATATGTTAACTTTATCCAGCTAGTTTGTGTATTTCACTTGTCATGACGACTTGCACATTACTGTTTTTCCTGCTGTATTATCAATGCTGAGAGACTGCTGTCATATATGCTGTCAAGTATAGTATAGCAGAAACTGTATACACACCAAAGGAAATACTGGTTATTTCAGATCAATGTTTCTTTCTCTCTCTGTCTGATATTGTTTTTGCAGCCAAACACAGATCTGATTGGGACCCAGGCTGATGTGGTGGATGGTGCTGATGATGTCCTTGAGCTGCTAAAGTCTCCAGCAGTTCATGAGAACATGGGAGAAGAGGCATCAAAGGCCCCAAAGCAGCTGCAGCCCACTGGAACTGAAATTATCTCAGAGACAGAGGGCCAAGAGAACAGCGAGGAACGTTCTCAGCAGGCTGGTGGAGACATTGTGGAAAACAATGTTTGCAAAGACCTTGCAGTTGCTGAGAGCATCACACCTGAGGTGGAGGAGGTAGCAGAGGCCACACTGATGTCATCAGATGTTCTGCTGTTAACACCAACCACACAGGTAAGAGGGACATTTCTTATGGAGAGCACTTCACAGGGATACTTCAAAATAATTTCTACTTAAAAGTGTTGACAAAGGCGTCTGTTTGTGGAAGTAATATTAGTGTAGTAGATTGTGTTGTTGCATACTGTAGGTGATTGTGCATGTTGGAAATGGTATTTTTTAGAAAACAAAGCCTTTTTGTAAACCTCTTTAATGTGAGATGTATGAGTGATAGGAATTGTTTTTGCAGCCACACACAGATCTGATTGGGACCCAGGCGGATGTGGTGGATGGTGCTGATGATGTCCTTGAGCTGCTAAAGTCTCCAGCAGTTCATGAGAACACGGGAGAAGAGGCATCATTAGCCCCACAGCAGCTGCAGCCCACTGGAACTGTAAGATGCTCACCTACAGTATTCCTAATGCTGACTTTATCCAGCTACAGTAGTTTGTATATTTCATGTCGAGAGACTGCTCTCATTATAGGTATTGTATAGCAGAAACTGATTTGTATACACACCAAAGGACATACTGGTTATTTCAGATCAATGTCTCTCTCTCTCTCTCTCTCTCCCTCTCTCTCTCTCTCTTTCTCTCTTTCTCTCTCTCTCTCACTTTTTTCAACCGGCCGCTGACCAGAGCAACAAAATGAGTTTGGACACGAAAGCTCATGAGCTGAAAGTGGATTCCAGGCAGACCTCACAGCCATCTCCTAACCATCAGCAAGTTGAGGTGCAAAACCTGGTGCACTCTGTGGTCAAGGAATTGTGGGTGATGCACGACCTTGGAGGAGAAGGTCCAAGGGTTCTATCTGGAGAGCACAAGCCAGTTCCATCTGAACTTTTTATACAAAGTTTAACCTGCGCTCAACATCTCACGATGACCACCAGGCGCAATTACTGCAAGGTTAGATCTTATAACAATACGAATGAATTCAGTTAAATCCATCAGTTGCATTACTATAATTCATTAACACCTTTACACTAGTCCTGATATGATTTCTGGATTTCAACATGATGTCTCTTTGTGAAGCATATCTATGAACTGTGCTGGGAGATGCTTTTGGATATCTTTCCCGACGATTCAAAACCCGCTTGGTGCAGGCCAAAACCTAAGTTTGATATGAGCAAGATAAAATCCTTGCGTGATGTTCAGGTAAGTTTCACAAAGCACAGAATCACTGATCTGTTATAGCAAATGTTAACATGGATTATGCCATGGTGCAATTCACACCAATCCCATCAAAATAAGAACAATGTTACATTACATTACTTTTGGCTGACACTTTTAAACCAAAGCGACTTACAACATGGTAAAACATTTTAAGCTTTTTAAGAGCAATTCTAACAACAGTTTAAGAACAATTTAAAAGGGTGCAGTAAAAGCTTCTATGTTACCGAAGCTTGTATTATTCTTTTTAACCTCACTGTTTGTCACATTGTCATCGTATAGGACTACGTAACCAGAAAGGTCTTCAGACTTTGTGGAATGCCAACTCCAAAACACATGGAAAAGACACAGTTTCATATTGAAAACGAAATTACTAAGTCTATAACCTTATATTGGTAAGTTTTTCACAGTGCTACAATACTGATTTCAGTGGTTAATGAAGTTAGAGACAATCCATATAAACTCAGTATTTTATTCCTCCAGATCAATTAAATGAAAATGAGAAAGAAGACATCAACATGAAGATCTGGTTTGATAATCCACATGTGGCTCATACTTTTTCACCTGAAATAAATATTTGCACCAGTTGACTGTTCTTTTTATGTTTAAGTGATTATACAAATGATGTATTACTTGTTTGTCTTTGTATACATTAGTATGCAAGTATACATTATAGAACATGTATATTTATTGAGGTATTCAATGTGCAAGGCCAGTCTATGTTAACAGTATCTATTGCCTCTTTTCCACTGCCGAGCTAGCCCTACTCTATTCAGTTAGATATACCGCGACACAGGCCCCAGCTCTCTCTCCCACTCACTTCCTGTCTCACTCTACTACCCTATCTGATTAAAGCCCCCCATGACACTCACACACACTCTGTGTTCATAGGGAATATTCATACCATTAAAGCAATAGTTCGGAATTTTGGACATAGGACCTCATTTCCAACTTAGTCGAGGTGATATAGGTCGGTGAAGACCATTTTCAGTGAATTTCTGCTCTTCCTTGAGTTGCAGCGTTCATCTCGTGCTAACGTAGGTGCCGAGATAACGCAAGTCAACGGTAACATCCAGCCTGCCTCTGAAAACACTCCACAGAACACCCGAAACAAATAAATTATAACGTCAGACGATGCACATGCCACATGTTGATAGAACAATGTTAGAAATAAAACTAACCTTGCATCGCATTGCAATAGCCTACTTTGTTCCCTGTATGGCATTGGCGGATTGATATTGAGAAACTAGTCCCTCAAATTGTAATAAATCATTGAGTTGCAAGGTTAGTTTTATTTCTAAAATTATTCTATCAACACGGACATGTATATCGATAGTCTGACATTTTAATTGACTTGTCTCGGGTGTGCGGTGGAGTGAGTAAGACTGTTGTTGATGTCAGACTGATGTTACCATAGAAATGCGGTAGCTCAAAACCAGCGTTAGCAAAGGGGGGTGCTGCAACTGAAGGAAGGGGCTAAACGCGATAAAAACGGCTTCCACCAGGCCCCAGCCGTGGCGCAACTGGCTGGGGCACCTGCACCGCACGCCGGCGACCCGGGTTCGATTCCCGCCCCGAGGTCCTTTCCGGATCCCACCCCGACTCTCTCACCCATTCGCTTCCTGTCTCTCTCTACTGTCCTGTCAAAAAGTAAAAAAAAAAAAAAAAACGCTTCCACCGACCTATATCACCTCGGTAAAGTTGGAAATTAGGTCCTATGTCCAAAATTCCAAACTATTCCTTTCACCTAATAGGCAATTCTGAGGTTAATCGTGTGAGTTCTCGTGAGAGCACAATTTGAATTGTGTCTGCAAGATACTCTGGCCACGAGCAATGATGCACGTTACATTTACCCCAACTATCTGTGGTAACCAAAAAAGGTGCGGGCGAGCTGAACTGATGATGACAGTCCAGAATCAGTCAGGTGGTAGGTCGCAGTGGTAGGTCGTAGGTCGTAGTGTTATCCAATGCATGCTTGGTGCCATCCCTCGAGCTGGGCCATTTTCATTATTCATAAAAGATTCCAGGGCCTGGTTTACTACCAGGCTACATAAATGGAACCATATACAGTACTTACACATAACAATAGGACCCACAAACACACCAGTACCCTTTATGGGTTAGAGGGTTTTGAATTTATTTTTATAAAAGAGCATTGTAACAGCAAACACATAACGGCAGCACACTCTCTGCACTGCTACACTCATACTCGTACTCGTACACACCTTTACAGTCTATGGTACACACACACACACACACACACACACACACACACACACACACAGGTACATACGTACACATAACACACCGCTGTTACCTCTTACATCCTGACATTCATCCACAGACATCTGTTCATAAACCCCTTGAAATCACTGGACCCTTCTGACAAAAATCATCATCATGAGTGCTTTCATCTGCCTTCAGTTTGAACTCTGCCGCGATGATGTGTCCATCTCTGTTGTGGTCCTGATTATTAGTGGGCTTGCTGTAAAGCAAGCCCACTAATAATCTAATAATCGTCCATTTTTTTAAGACGCCTCTTCTCCTAGAACGTTTGAGCTATCGACACCGTTCCAACACTAAAAAATCAGGCCCGATCCGGTGTAGCTTGCTTGTTAATGTCGGATGGCTGCCGGTTGGTGTTTTTCCGATATTCCCGTTTTTCGCCGGTTGAAATGAATGGGGAAAGATTTTTTTGTTGTTTTTGGCAGCCTTTTTTTTAAGCATTGTTGAAATAATATAAGTCATTAGCTAAGTTAGCTAATCAACCTGGTTAGCATAGCTAGCATGGTTAGCATAGTAAGCATTTTAAGCAAAACTGCTAGAAATCATCAGCTAAGAAATCATTAGCCAAGTTCGCTGATCAACCTGTTTAGCATAGTTAGCATTTTTGCATAGTTAGCATTTTTGGTCCTTGGACATGCACATTTCTAGTTGAACATGTTCTCGATGAGACGGTTAGGATCAAAGCCAGGAGCCAGGCGACCATGATCTTCATTCACCTGTCTAATATCTAATAATGTAGTCTGAGAACTACACACACACACACACACACAGACACACACACAGGTAAATGAGTTAGAAATAAAATATAAAATCGCTGTTGTTTTGCTTGAGTTTCATCGAAAACAGTAATATTTCCTCCCGCCCACAGTGTCCCTATCCGCTATTGCAACCTTGCAGTTTCTGCAGGAGACGATCGCTCCTTGTTTACATCTGGAAGTCTGAGACGCGTAAGGAACAAGAGGAACCACGCTTGCAATTTATATATTTATATACAGTATAGCCTATGTACTGTATAAATATACACGCTAAAGCTGTCGGGGAAGCTCTGCAGAGAAATATGCAAGCATAAAACCAGAGATGAAATCGCCAATCCTGCATAGTTCCTCTTTAAGAGTCATTGCATGAGAAAACCAGGCAGAGGTGGGAAGATGGGGGTCGGCCAAATCGGCTCATACTTTGTATATGTGATAAGTATGTGGAACTATGAACAGCCATATACTGTACTTAAAACCCTCCAGCTGTTTTTTGTTATGGAGTTCTGGGACCCCTCTCAGAGACCCTCAAAAATCCAACAATTCATGGCTGAAAATGACTGAAATTGCCATTTCTACTCTGATTATCCTGATAAAGATATGAGCATAAGCTTTATATTTCCATAGAGCCTAGGTAGCATAGTTTTAAAGACCAAAAGGTGCACCGAGGGGTTATCTACACCACTGAAAGCAGAATTTTCCTCCCTCTAAATTTCGGTCATTTTTAAGAAGCATTATCTCGTATTCGCAGTGGCTTTGGTGGATGGTTTTACTGTTGCTGGAGAAAGGAACATCTACTGATTCAAAAACAATTGTCGTCTAATTGGGCCACACATAATGTGTGCCGTGCCAGGAGGGTCTTTAGCAGGATTTGTCGTGTTTTGGCCTATGATAAACCATATTCAGATTGCCATCACATGGCCATACCATGGCATTACATCACAAACAGATGTAATGCCAGATGTTTGCGATGTAATGGCATGGTATGGCCACTCGGTGGCGATCTGAATAGTCTAGTTTCAAATGTATGACAACCAAGAACAACAATGCATGCAGAGGTCTGCACTCTTTGAGTGCTTTCTAGTTAATTAAAGCTTTCTTCAACAATTTCTCATACAGTGACACAAAAATTGACCATAAATTACCCTATAGTGAGATATTATAACCTGGTTTATTATACTCCAAAACCCGAAAAAAAACCCGTAAAGACCCTCCTGGCACGGCGCACATTATGTGTGGCCCAATTAGACGACAATTGTTTTTGAATCAGAAGATGTTCCTCTGTCCAGCAACAGTAAAACCATCCACCAAAGCGTCCAGCCTGAGCACCTGCATGTTGTCCAGATATACCTGAAGTCAGTGTGCAATTCAATTAGCACTGGACCGACTCAGCGTTGTCCTTTTTTTTTAAAAAAAAAAAGGGGCAGCCGTGGTGTACTGGTTAGCGCATCGGGCTTGTAACCGGAGGGTTGCCGGTTCGATCCCCGACCAGTCCACCACGGCTGAAGTGCCCTTGAGCAAGGCACCTAACCCCTCACTGCTCCCCGAGCGCCGCTGGTTGGGCAGGCAGCTCACTGCTCTGGGTTGTGTGATTCACCTCACTGTGTGTTCACTGTGTGCTGTGTGTTCACTAATTCGGTTAAATTGGGTTAAATGCAGAGAACTGAATTTCCCTCACGGGATCAAAAAAAGTATATATTCTATTCTATTCTTCTATTCACTGCGAATGTGAGATAATGCCTCCTAAAAATGACCAATTATAGAGGGATGAATATTCTGCTTTCAGTGGTGCAGATAACCCCCTAGTGCACCTTTTGGTCTTTAAAACTATTCTACCTAAGCTCTATGGAAACATAAAGCTCATGTTCATATCTTTATCAGAATAATCAGGGTAGAAATGGCAATTTCAGTCATTTTCAGCCATGAATCGTTGGATTTTTGAGGTTCTCTGAGAGGGGCCCCAGAACTCCACAACAAAAAAGAGTTTGAGGGTTTTAAGTATATGGCTGTTCATAGTTCCACATACTTATCACATATACAAAGTATGAGCCGATTTGGCCGACCCCCATCTTCCTACCTCCTGCTGGTTTTGCCTGGTTTTCTCATGCAATGACTCTTAAATAACATTGATTGCATGTGTTCATCCCATTCAAGTAATTTATCATTGTCCGTTTTTGGCCGTTTTTGTCTGTATTATTAGCCTAGGTTTTTATATCTGGATAATGCCATTTTCCCGCATTTCTCTTGAGAAACTGCTCTCAATTGTTTGCATGGTGATCATAATAGCCATTATTCTCAATTGGATTGAGATCTGGACTCTGACTGAATCCTCCAGAACATTAACAGTGTTTTTCTCAGGTTTTGCAGCAGTTTGGGATTATTTGGGATGGGTTTTTTTGGCTCTGGACTGACATCTGATTTAGGCGGACATTTCCTGAGGGTAGTGTAATCCTGTTTTGCTGACCTCACCAACCTTAGGACTGCATATTTTTCTTCTTTCGTGTTACTGCTATGCCTGCGAGAATGCTTTCAATAGCCTAATGGATCTGTAAAGTTCTTGAGGTGTCTAATTAAAAAGATGCCGTTGTGTGTTCCTCATGGACAGGCACGGATCAACGGCTAGGGGCCCCACGTGTCTTGGGGGCCCCCATTGGCCATAAAAACAAAAAACAAAACAAACAAACAAACAAAATCAGTAAAGTTTCCATAAGAGAATGAACATTCAATTGAATTGGTCCAAGATAAATATTAAGCAGTAGCAGTACTGATTGGGTAAATATGGCGTAGTTCATGAGGTTACGTTTGTTTTCAAAATAGACGTCATTCACATTACTGGAAAGAAAGAATGAGAGTGAATGTATTTTTAATTTATTTGGTTTTGATTGTATCATATATCTGCACTTGTATTTGCACCATTTTTGCAATAAAAAAAAGAAAGACAGAATGAGAGCGGGGCTTGAAAACGAAAGGCTAGAGCTAAAGAAAAGCGAATTGCAAAAGAAATTAAATTGATAGGACTTTTTTAGCCTGCTGAATCCAGTAGATTAAATCAAGAAACAATAACAATGGACGTTAATAGCGCCACTGATATTATGCTGGTTTGCCTCATTGCAAATTGCCTGTTCATCAAATTAACGTATAAAAAGTTGTTATTGAAGGAGAGTAGGCTAACATTGCTATTACCTGAAGAAGAGTCAGAATAGCTAGTTATGCTATGTTGGTCATTCGCTACAACAGTTGGCCTATGTTTCTGGAGTGGAACTGTGAATTTAGCCCGTGTGAAGAAAGCAAGGCTCTCAACAAGCTCATATCGAGAAGAATGCATGACGGAAATGACTGTGGACTAACTGTGGATAACTTGTAGACCAAGGTAAGAGTTCATTGTCCTTTTAGCTTTGTTCGCTATGTCTCTAAACAGCTAACTTGATGGGACAGATGTTCATCATGAGTTCATGTTTTGTTTATTGCTACTGTAGGATAGCCTATCAACGATTGCATTCCATGCTACAGTCAATGTTAAATGCCTGTCTTTGTGGATTTAAAGATTGAAAAAGGCGGCAAAAAAGTGTAGGCTACCCCTACAGGAGGAGACAAGCCACCTTCAGTATGAAAGATCGGGCCGAACCGCAAAAAAGGCGGGCAAATTAGCAAGTGCAGCTGTCCAGTGTGTTTTGGGGTTGGGGGCCCTGGCCATCCATCCCTGCTCATGGAATCAGTGGGCGTGGTCCTGATCAGTAACATTTCAAACCAAGCTATTTAAATAGTTCTACCCTCTCCAAATGAGAGCCGTTCATCTTAGGGCAATGATAAACCTTCTGCTGATTATGCTTTTTAATCCATGATCTCCATAATGTCATATTAATCTTTAGTGTGTGAGACTCTTGTCCTGGTACCATGCCTACACCTCATTCAGGTAAGCCTGCTCATGTTACATCTTTAGTGAACTCAAAAATTATGCTCTCTCACACACATCACAGTCATCTCATTTGATTTCTGGAGTTGGGCAGACTGGACATTCTAAACCCTTTGTTGCTACCTCAGATTTAGATCACAATTGTTGCCGTGACAACTTATGGAATGTTTACTTTATGACATCATGAAATTCCATTCCAAATTTGACAGAGAAGAATCTTCAGTGATCCCAGGTCATTTGAGGTTTGGTTTGGTTGGAGGTAGGTTTAGTTATCATTAGCTTATCAGGTGTATTGAATTCTTTGAAAACATCAAACCTGAGAGTTTCACTCAGGATGGATGATCCATTGGCTGGAAGTAAGTATATATTTCCAATTCCAATGAATTTAGAGATTGAATTTACAAATGTAATGTATCGATTGTCTACATGTCTTCATTATCATTATGTAAATTATGTTTGCCTTCAGGTGAGCCACATGGCAAACTTCCAGGGGGCAATAGCATGGACCCAGCTTTGGCACACATGGTAAGAATTTAAAAGGCATATAAGGGCAAACACCATGAGGAATGTAAGATGTAAAATGATAACATGTAAAATGTTGATACAATGCTGAGTTGGTTATCCTTCTATCTAGTGGTTTCAACTAAGGTAAACATTTGGTTTGGTGTTGGTCAGTATATTAGAAATGTGTGTGGAATAGCCCAAATCCCAATAACTGTTCCCAATACCACTCCAATAACAAAATGGTCAAATATTGTTTCCACTTTACAAACAGACATATATTACGTTTTTAAAATTATGTAGCCTACGCTATCTCAAGCCAAAATGTATGTCTTTAGTGCTTGACCTATGAAAAATCAGTTCTATCATTACTATGGATACCGGGGAAGAATTATCACAAGAGATAGCAGCATTGTCACATGTTAGTTTACTTATACATTCATAGCAAACCTGAGTACAGGTGGTTCTGATCACACATCACAACACTGGAGAGGGAAACAGAGGTTCCAGATAAAGTGTACGTTTATAAGGAGTCCCTCTGCTCCTCTTTTCAGGAGATGGCTGTAGCTGTTAGCTGTCCCACAAGGAACGAAAATGAGCCATTGGACTTGGCTGTGCTGCAGAGGATGCTAGCTGAGAGTGATGCTCGTGCAAAGTACTGGAGCACAGTCACAATGGTATACTGTAGTTCATCCATCCTACCCATTGAGAATATCTGATAGAAATGTATTTTTGGATAAAACTTTGGGTCAATATGATTTATCATTTGTGTTCTTTCTGTAGGATTTAATGAATACCTGCACCAAAGTCATGCAGTCGGCCGACCGTGACAGGCAGTGGTTTGTCCTCATGGTTAAGCAAATTGAGAAAACCATGGGAACTACGGTCCACCTGCAGGACGATAGAAAGTCCCACAGCCAGGTGAAATTTCCTCAGAGAATAGTCATTTTACAGCTCAAAGTTACTTGTAAGGATCACTTGAGGTAAAACAAATTTTCACAAAAATGTCTCTGCAGGAAACACATATTTGTTGTCCATCTACTTCGATGGTCAGTGAATACAAGAAGACTGAAGCTGATGACGAGAGGTGATGTACTGTATCTGTTTTCACTGATTGATCATGAAAAACATGTTCTTTTCCCTAGTGTACTGACATGCTTGCCATTGCTATCTCCAGATATGGTCTCAGGGATCTTGTGGAGGACTGCAGGTCTCGTTTGGGCAGTTTGGAGCAAATGGTGAGGCAGTTTACAGACAAGGTGGAAGTAGCTCATCCACCTCCAGCTATGACCATTGGCAATAAGGACAAGGAAGTGCCACTCTGTCATTACTTTAGAGAGGAGAGCAGCTCAACTCAGGCATTACTAGGTCAGTTGCCTCGTTTTTTAATCATTTTGGGGAAATATTTATCGAAACATACAGAAATGTAAATTTTACTATGTTTTTCCCTCAGGAACGCGTGCAGCCGTGGGCAGTACCAAGGAGAGCAATACAAGCATCCATGACACCTGTCACATAAAACAGTGCAAAGATGCAGCCGTACGGGTGTGTGATGTGCTTCAGGTTTACTAGCTGAAGACCAACCTTACATCAAATAATTAGGATAGAAATTACACAGATGCAAATTGTAAATATTGTATCATTTCCAATATTTGTTGTGTCAGGTTCCGAAGGAGCTGTTTGATGCAAAAGTGGGAGGCAAGGAAAACTTGCATCACTCTCCAGGCCTTCTCACCAAATGTGAGGTGATGGAGGCAAACGTGTCCACCCTCCCTTCCCTTGATGACCAGCTGATCTCTGCAGCCATGCTGGTAGGCATGCACCTTCTTATGCATCCCATAGTCTATATATGTCATGTCTTGGGATCACATTTGTTACTGTAGAGCAATAATTAAGCTATGAGCCTGATGTCATCACACGTATGGACTGGCAGAACCTGATGACTCGGTACAGATTTCTATGCACCAAAGGAACTGTTCTTTAATTGATCAATGATTGTTTTATTTCTCTTTTCAGCAGGTCGCTGCTACACCTGGCAGCAGTTTTGAGATGACAGAGCATGGGGTTTTGTCTGATTCTCAACTGTGCCCAACAGCCGTGATGGTAAGAATGTGTTTTGATTTTGGAGAAGTCTTCATTTGAATATAACGGAGCACATGATCTGAGACTGTTAGAAGAAATAGTAGCCTAATTGATATTAACAGCAATACATCATGTATAGGCCAAGTCCTCCTAGAATTTGACCAATTTCCCTTCTACAAAAAATAGAGGTTGTAGAGGTAATATTAGTGTAGTAGATTGTGTTATGACATAGGTGTTGGGTTATGCATATTGGAAATGTTATGGTTCAGAAAATAAAACCCTTTTTTATGTGTCCTTTCAGCAGGCCACTTCTATACCTGATTCTCTTCTGGGTCCTCCAGCTGTAAGAATGCTATTTTTAAAGCCATCTTGCTTCAGGTTCACTTGCTACATGTACTGTGCTCTTTAAATTGATTATTTTCTCAATTATTTTGTCAACAGACGTGTGAGCAGCATTGTGAAATGATCACAGAGACAGAGGACCAGGAGAACAGTGAGGAACGTTCTCAGCATGCTGGTGGAGACATTGTGGAAAACAATGTTTGCAAAGACCTTGCAGTTGCTGAGAGCATCACACCTGAGGTGGAGGAGGTAGCAGAGGCCACACTGATGTCATCAGACGTTCTGCTGTCAACACCAACCACACAGGTAGGAGGGACATTTCTTATGGAGAGCACTTCACAGTAACACTTTCAATATTATTCTTACTTAAAAGTGTTGACAAAGGCGTCTGTTTGCAGAAGTAATATATTAGTGTAGTAGATTGTGCTGTTGCATTGGTGATTGTGCAAGTTGGAAATGTTATTGTTTAGAAAACAAAAACAAAGCCTTTTTGTAAACCTCTTTAATGTGAGATGTATGAGTGATAGGAATTGTTTTTGCAGCCACACACAGATCTGATTGGGACCCAGGCTGACGTGCTGGATGGTGCTGATGATGGCCTTGAGCTGCTAAAGTCTGCAGCAGTTAATGAGAACATGGGAGACGGCACTTCAGAAGCTCTACAGCAACTGCAGCCTGTTGATGAGAACATGGGAGACGGCACTTCAGAAGCTCTACAGCTTTTGCCTGATCCTGAGGACCTTTGTTCTATTAACCTTAGCATCCAGCTAGTCTGTATCCAGTATATTAGGATTGCTTGCCCATTACTTTGTGTACTATGATATTTATGCAGAGAGACTGATGACATAATTTACATAATAGAATGACAGAACCTGATGGCTTGATACAGATTTCTGTACACACCAAAAGACATGTTACTTCATGCACCAATGATTGTTTTATTTCTTTTTTCAGCAGGCCACTGCTACACCTGACAGCAGATGTGAGTTAATGGAGGTTCTGGTGTTGACTGATTCTGAACTGGACCCTTCAGATGTACCAGTAAGAATGTGTTTTGGTTTTAGAGAAGTCTAAATTAGCTGTTGAATCTACATTCCCATGCAAATGATAGAATGCCATGAACCACCAATTTGTTTCAATGTTAGAATAAGTGGTGTGTTTTGTTATTTATGTGTCTGTTTCTTAATGAAAGTCCTCAACAAAGAGTGCAATTGACTTACTACACCAATTTCCCTAAAACAAGGCAGCCAGCTTCACTTTTTTTGTAAACCCCTCTAATGTGAGATGTATGAGTGATAGGAATTGTTTTTGCAGCCACACACAGATCTGATTGGGACCCAGGCTGATGTGGTGGATGGTGCTGATGATGTCCTTGAGCTGCTAAAGTCTCCAGCAGTTCATGAGAACACGGGAGAAGAGGCATCATTAGCCCCACAGCAGCTGCAGCCCACTGGAACTGTAAGATGCTCACCTCCATTATGTTCCTTATGTCAACTTTATCCAGCTAGTTTGTGTATTTCACTTGTCATGACGACTTGCACATTACTGTTTTTCCTGCTGTATTATCAATGCCGAGAGACTGCTGTCATATATTAAGTATAGTATAGCAGAAACTGTATACACACCAAAGGAAATACTGGTTATTTCAGATCAATGTTTCTTTCTCTCTCTGTCTTATATTGTTTTTGCAGCCACACACAGATCTGATTGGGACCCAGGCTGATGTGGTGGATGGTGCTGATGATGTCCTTGAGCTGCTAAAGTCTCCAGCAGTTCATGAGAACATGGGAGAAGAGGCATCAAAGGCCCCACAGCAGCTGCAGCCCACTGGAACTGAAATTATCTCAGAGACAGAGGCCCAAGAGAACAGCGAGGAACGTTCTCAGCAGGCTGGTGGAGACATTGTGGAAAACAATGTTTGCAAAGACCTTGCAGTTGCTGAGAGCATCACACCTGAGGTGGAGGAGGTAGCAGAGGCCACACTGATGTCATCAGATGTTCTGCTGTTAACGTCAACCACACAGGTAAGAGGGACATTTCTTATGGAGAGCACTTCACAGGGATACTTCAAAATAATTCCTACTTAAAAGTGTTGACAAAGGCGTCTGTTTGTAGAAGTAATATTAGTGTAGTAGATTGTGTTGTTGCATACTGTAGGTGGTTGTGCATGTTGGAAATGGTATTGTTTAGAAAACAAAGCCTTTTTGTAAACCTCTTTAATGTGAGATGTATGAGTGATAGGAATTGTTTTTGCAGCCACACACAGATCTGATTGGGACCCAGGCGGATGTGGTGGATGGTGCTGATGATGTCCTTGAGCTGCCAAAGTCTCCAGCAGTTCATGAGAACATGGGAGAAGAGGCATCATTAGCCCCACAGCAGCTGCAGCCCACTGGGACTGTAAGATGCTCACCTACAGTATTCCTAATGCTGACTTTATCCATGGCTATGGCTATGGCTATGGCTATGGCTATGGCTATGGCTATGGCTATGGCTATGGCTATGGTTATTTAGCAGACGCCTTTGTCCAAAGCGACATACAAATGAATAGCAATACAAATTAAATAACAGTGAACAATTTCAAAAAAGGGAGAATAGCAATATTATCAATACAACAATCATTTAAGCACTAATCTAATGAGAAATAAAACAATGAAATGACAAAAGCAATCAAATAAGTCACTCAGTTAATTATCTAATAACAATAACTATAGCAAGGTATGGCTAAATTTAAGGACAATAGCAGAATAAATGTAACATTTTAACAATGGACAAATTATAACAAAACAAAACTATTATACAAACCATAACACATAACAAACACTCAAAAGACTAAGTGCATATTAAACAAATATGCCTATCCATATATATAATATCCAGCTACAGTAGTTTGTATATTTCATGTCGAGAGACTGCTCTCATTATAGGTATTGTATAGCAGAAACTGATTTGCATACACACCAAAGGAAATACTGGTTATTTCAGATCAATGTTTCTCTCTCTCTCTCTCTCTCTCTCACTTTTTTCATTCGGCCACTGACCAGAGCAATAAAATGAGTGTGGAGACGAAAGCTCATGAGCTGAAAGTGGATTCCAGTCAGACCTCACAGCCATCTCCTAACCATCAGCAAGTTGAGGTGCAAAACCTGGTGCACTCTGTGGTCAAGGAATTGTGGGTGATGCACGACCTTGGAGGAGAAGGTCCAAGGGTTCTATCTGGAAAGCACAAGCCAGTTCCATCTGAACTTTTTATACAAAGTTTAACCTGCGCTCAACATCTCACGATGACCACCAGGCGCAATTACTGCAAGGTTAGATCTTATAACAATACGAATGAATTCAGTTAAATCCATCAGTTGCATTACTATAATTCATTAACACCTTTACACTAGTCCTGTTATGATTTCTGGATTTCAACATGATGTCTCTTTGTGAAGCATATCTATGAACTGTGCTGGGAGATGCTTTTGGATATCTTTCCCGACGATTCAAAACCCGCTTGGTGCAGGCCAAAACCTAAGTTTGATATGAGCAAGATAAAATCCTTGCGTGATGTTCAGGTAAGTTTCACAAAGCACAGAATCACTGATCTGTTATAGCAAATGTTAACATGGATTATGCCATGGTGCAATTCACACCAATCCCATCAAAATAAGAACAATGTTACATTACATTACTTTTGGCTGACACTTTTAAACCAAAGCGACTTACAACATGGTAAAACATTTTAAGCTTTTTAAGAGCAATTCTAACAACAGTTTAAGAACAATTTAAAAGGGTGCAGTAAAAGCTTCTATGTTACCGAAGCTTGTATTATTCTTTTTAACCTCACTGTTTGTCACATTGTCATCGTATAGGACTACGTAACCAGAAAGGTCTTCAGACTGTGTGGAATGCCAACTCCAAAACACATGGAAAAGACACAGTTTCATATTGAAAACGAAATTACTAAGTCTATAACCTTATATTGGTAAGTTTTTCACAGTGCTACAATACTGATTTCAGAGGTTAATGAAGTTAGAGACAATCCATATAAACTCAGTATTTTATTCCTCCAGATCAATTAAATGAAAATGAGAAAGAAGACATCAACATGAAGATCTGGTTTGATAATCCACATGTGGCTCATACTTTTTCACCTGAAATAAATATTTGCACCAGTTGACTGTTCTTTTTATGTTTAAGTGATTATACAAATGATGTATTACTTGTTTGTCTTTGTATACATTAGTATGCAAGTATACATTATAGAACATGTATATTTATTGAGGTATTCAATGTGCAAGGCCAGTCTTTGTTAACAGTATTGCCTCTTTTCCACTGCCGAGCTAGCCCTACTCTATTCAGTTAGATATACCGCGACACAGGCCCCAGCTCTCTCTCCCACTCACTTCCTGTCTCACTCTACTACCCTATCTGATTAAAGCCCCCCATGACACTCACACACACTCTGTGTTCATAGGGAATATTCATACCATTAAAGCAATAGTTCGGAATTTTGGACATAGGACCTCATTTCCAACTTAGTCGAGGTGATATAGGTCGGTGAAGACCATTTTCAGTGAATTTCTGCCCTTCCTTGAGTTGCAGCGTTCATCTCGTGCTAACGTAGGTGCCGAGATAACGCAAGTCAACGGTAACATCCAGCCTGCCTCTGAAAACACTCCACAGAACACCCGAAACAAATAAATTATAACGTCAGACTATCGATGCACATGCCACATGTTGATAGAACAATGTTAGAAATAAAACTAACCTTGCATCGCATTGCAATAGCCTACTTTGTTCCCTGTATGGCAGTGGCGGAATTGATATTGAGAAACTAGTCCCTCAAATTGTAATAAATCATTGAGTTGCAAGGTTAGGTTTATTTCTAAAATTATTCTATCAACACGGACATGTATATCGATAGTCTGACATTTTAATTGACTTGTCTCGGGTGTGCGGTGGAGTGAGTAAGACTGTTGTTGATGTCAGACTGATGTTACCATAGAAATGCGGTAGCTCAAAACCAGCGTTAGCAAAGGGGGACGCTGCAACTGAAGGAAGGGGCTAAACGCGATAAAAACGGCTTCCACCAGGACCCAGCCGTGGCGCAACTGGCTGGGGCACCTGCACCGCACGCCGGCGACCCGGGTTCGATTCCCGCCCCGAGGTCCCTTCCGGATCCCACCTCGACTCTCTCACCCATTCGCTTCCTGTCTCTCTCTACTGTCCTGTCAAAAAGTCCAAAAAAAAAAAAAACTCTTCCACCGACCTATATCACCTCGGTAAAGTTGGAAATTAGGTCCTATGTCCAAAATTCCAAACTATTCCTTTCACCTAATAGGCAATTCTGAGGTTAATATACTGTAGATGCTCACATATCGGGGGGTATCCCTGGGAATTATAGCCAGTTCAGATCATGTCATATATCGTGCATAAATGGTACCCTGGAAATCCAGAGTTCTCATGAGAGCACAATTTGAATTGTGTCTGCAAGATACTCTGGCCACGAGCAATGATGCACGTTACATTTACCCCAACTATCTGTGGTAACCAAAAAAGGTGCGGGCGAGCTGAACTGATGATGACAGTCCAGAATCAGTCAGGTCGTAGGTCGCAGTGGTAGGTCGTAGGTCGTAGTGTTATCCAATGCATGCTTGGTGCCATCCCTCGAGCTGGGCCATTTTCATTATTCATAAAAGATTCCAGGGCCTGGTTTACTACCAGGCTACATAAATGGAACCATATACAGTACTTACACATAACAATAGGACCCACAAACACACAAGTACCCTTTATGGGTTAGAGGGTTTTGAATTTATTTTTATAAAAGAGCATTGTAACAGCACATAACGGCAGCACACTCTCTGCACTACTCGTACACACCTTTACAGTCTATGGTACACACACACACACACACACACACACACACACAGGTACATACGTACACATAACACACTGCTGTTACCTCTTACATCCTGACATTCATCCACAGACATCTGTTCATAAACCCCTTGAAATCACTGGACCCTTCTGACAAAAATCATCATCATGAGTGCTTTCATCTGCCTTCAGTTTGAACTCTGCCGCGATGATGTGTCCATCTCTGTTGTGGTCCTGATTATTAGTGGGCTTGCTGTAAAGCAAGCCCACTAATAATCTAATAATCGTCCATTTTTTTAAGACGCCTCTTCTCCTAGATAGTTTGAGCTATCGACGCCGTTCCAACACTAAAACATCAGGCCCAATCCGGTGTAGCTTGCTTGTTAATGTCGGATGGCTGCCGGTTGGTGTTTTTCCGATATTCACGTTTTTCGCCGGTTGAAATGAATGGGGAAATATTTTTTTGTTGTTTTTGGCAGCCTTTTTTTTAAGCATTGTTGAAATAATATAAGTCATTAGCTAAGTTAGCTAATCAACCTGGTTAGCATAGCTAGCATGGTTAGCATAGTTAGCATTTTAAGCAAAACTGCTAGAAATCATCAGCTAAGAAATCATTAGCCAAGTTCGCTGATCAACCTGTTTAGCATAGTTAGCATTTTTGCATAGTTAGCATTTTTGGTCCTTGGACATGCACATTTCTAGTTGAACATGTTCTCGATGAGACGGTTAGGATCAAAGCCAGGAGCCAGGCGACCATGATCTTCATTCACCTGTCTAATATCTAATAATGTAGTCTGAGAACTACACACACACACACACACACACACACACACACAGACACACACACAGGTAAATGAGTTAGAAATAAAATATAAAATCGCTGTTGTTTTGCTTGAGTTTCATCGAAAACAGTAATATTTCCTCCCGCCCACAGTGTCCCTATCCGCTATTGCAACCTTGCAGTTTCTGCAGGAGACGATCGCTCCTTGTTTACATCTGGAAGTCTGAGACGCGTAAGGAACAAGAGGAACCACGCTTGCAATTTATATATTTATATACAGTATAGCCTATGTACTGTATAAATATACACGCTAAAGCTGTCGGGGAAGCTCTGCAGAGAAATATGCAAGCATAAAACCAGAGATGAAATCGCCAATCCTGCATAGTTCCTCTTTAAGAGTCATTGCATGAGAAAACCAGGCAGAGGTGGGAAGATGGGGGTCGGCCAAATCGGCTCATACTTTGTATATGTGATAAGTATGTGGAACTATGAACAGCCATATACTGTTCTTAAAACCCTCCAGCTGTTTTTTGTTATGGAGTTCTGGGACCCCTCTCAGAGACCCTCAAAAATCCAACAATTCATGGCTGAAAATGACTGAAATTGCCATTTCTACTCTGATTATCCTGATAAAGATATGAACATAAGCTTTATATTTCCATAGAGCCTAGGTAGCATAGTTTTAAAGACCAAAAGGTGCACCGAGGGGTTATCTATCTACACCACTGAAAGCAGAATTTTCCTCCCTCTAAATTTCGGTCATTTTTAAGAAGCATTATCTCGTATTCGCAGTGGCTTTGGTGGATGGTTTTACTGTTGCTGGAGAAAGGAACATCTACTGATTCAAAAACAATTGTCGTCTAATTGGGCCACACATAATGTGTGCCGTGCCAGGAGGGTCTTTAGCAGGATTTGTCGTGTTTTGGCCTATGATAAACCATATTCAGATTGCCATCACATGGCCATACCATGGCATTACATCACAAACAGATGTAATGCCAGATGTTTGCGATGTAATGGCATGGTATGGCCACTCGGTGGCGATCTGAATAGTCTAGTTTCAAATGTATGACAACCAAGAACAACAATGCATGCAGAGGTCTGCACTCTTTGAGTGCTTTCTAGTTAATTAAAGCTTTCTTCAACAATTTCTCATACAGTGACACAAAAATTGACCATAAATTACCCTATAGTGAGATATTATAACCTGGTTTATTATACTCCAAAACCCGAAAAAAACCCGTAAAGACCCTCCTGGCACGGAGCACATTATGTGTGGCCCAATTAGACGACAATTGTTTTTGAATCAGAAGATGTTCCTCTGTCCAGCAACAGTAAAACCATCCACCAAAGCCACTGCGAATGTGAGATAATGCCTCCTAAAATGACCAATTATAGAGGGATGAAAATTCTGCTTTCAGTGGTGCAGATAACCCCCTAGTGCACCTTTTGGTCTTTAAAACTATTCTACCTAAGCTCTATGGAAACATAAAGCTCATGTTCATATCTTTATCAGGATAATCAGGGTAGAAATGGCAATTTCAGTCATTTTCAGCCATGAATTGTTGGATTTTTGAGGTTCTCTGAGAGGGGCCCCAGAACTCCACAACAAAAAAGAGTTTGAGGGTTTTAAGTATATGGCTGTTCATAGTTCCACATACTTATCACATACAAAGTATGAGCCGATTTGGCCGACCCCCATTGTTGCGGTGGATACTTAGGCCACCGAGGAGCACAGGGAGGGAGCAACGCTGACGCGCAAACAGTCTTGTTCGGAGTTCTGTCGTTTATTAGCAAAGTTTAAAAACATCCAAAAATTCATGTTAAAATGTAATCCAAATATCCGTGCAGTGCCAGTGCTAGTGCCAGTAGAACGAGAGATTAAACGATGGTACAAACTGATACGGTCAACGAAAAGTGTGCTCTCCCTACTGAGCCCCTCTCCAATACTGCGATACCAGTGCCCAGGTGCCTATATTGGTTAATTGGTTCCCACACCCTGCACTCACGTGACCCACACACCGCGGGTGGATACCAAAACCCCACACAGACTCAGTCAAGGCATATGGCCGCTACATTCCAGCCCCTAATTATTACAACCATGTACCAATGTAATAATTACACACAACACACATAACGTCCATGTAAACATAATCCAACTCCTGCGGAATGTGTCCTTTTCTTGACAGGTCAAAGTCAGTCTGAGGCCAGAGGTTCAAGCACATAGCCCGTCAGAGTAGTCTTTACCACCACTCTCTGTCCTAAGTGAGTAAAGTATGGTCAGTCATGTCAGTTATATGGTCAGAACAAAACAAGATCTTCAGGCTTGGGCCTCTTGCAAAAGACACAACTTTGTCATTGGTCTGTCTATGAAGTTAGTCTTGGTCTTAATCTGAACCCTTCGGACAAGACCTCTTTGTCAGGGAACTATGCAGCTCGGAACGTACATTCTGCAAGAGCAGGTGGATTACAACACCATAGCCATCCTCACTTGCATCTGCAAAAGGATGTAACTGTGCTGTGATTATTTCTCCAAAGTCTGGTGGTTTTAAGCGTCTTTTAATGTAGAGCTGTTCTAAATGGCTCAGCTCTTCAAGCCACTGTGTCCATTCCAATGCAGCTGACGATGGTATAGGATCGTCCCAACCAAGCCCCTTCTTACACAGCTGCTGCAGAATGATCCTAGCAGTAAGGACGATAGGACTCAGGATTCCTAAAGGATCGTAAATTGGACTCACAATGGAGCGGATGCCCCTTCTCGTTGGAGGCCTTTCTTGCACCGTGATCTTATGTGCGTTATCTTCTGCACATTTCCTCAAAGCAAAGTTAGCACAACTTGGCGATGAAGTTGCGCTGAAGAGATTCATTCTTAAGTCCACCAATTCGCGAATCAGCTCTTTAGGTACTTGTTCTGCATATCCTTTTAAGACAATGTCATTCATGAAGTCTATATGCTGTTCCCGAAAAGACACGTCTTTCTTGAATCTCCTTCGTAGCCTTACAGTACGCTGATCTACATCCTTCCTGTTTGGTATGCTTACTTGACCATCTCTCATGGGCAAAGCGATCTGATAATGACCATTCACCAGCTTAGCAGAGTCTTTTACAAGCTCCGTAAATCTTTGATCTTCTCTTGACATGCCTTGCTGTTCATCATGGCTGCACTCTGGAAAGTCAGTCTTAAACTGCTGCTGCCGAGGTTCATCAAGATTCACAACAGAGATTCGGTTAACCGTTGCTGTGCCGAGATCGCCGCCATCTCCTCCAAGTGGTCCATTGACGGTCCATCCCAGAATGGTCTTGATGGCGTAGGGTCCGTCATCAATGCTGCGAATCACCTCTAGGGGTTCCAGAGCCCTTGGCACATTAGTGCCTATCAACAGTTCAACTTCAGAGTTGATTTGTGGTAAAGTGACGTGCCTCAAGTGAGGCCATCTTTCGATATCAGTCTGACGTGGGATGTTATTTCCATTGACAGGCATTTTTTGCTGCGTAAAAGTACAAGGTAATTGGCAGAACACGTCGCTATCCAGACCAGCCACCTCTAGCCCAGTGACGACATAACTGTCAGTGACCTTCTCTTGACCCATTGTTCGTAACAGAATATGTCTCTTCTTCCCTGAGAGGTTGAGTTTATTCATCAAGTTGACGGTGCAGAAGACGGCGATGCTGCCTTGATCTAAAAAGGCATAAGTTGTCAGAATTTTGTCACTTTTGTTGGACTTAATCTGCACCGGCACTATGGGAAGTTTACATTCACTTTCACCAGCCCCAGTCAAACCACTGGACACAAAGGTTTTGCTCACTGCAGCACATAATGCCTCAGTCTCAGATTCGTTTTGCCTTTCATTTGATTGTATGTGAAGTATTGTAGGATGCCTCAAACTACATGCATCACAGGACAGACGCTTCCTACAATCCTTACTTATGTGACCTCTACACAGGCAAGCAAAACAAACACCCTTTTCCTTTAAGAAGGCGATCTTTTCTCTGTGAGACCTTTTATTCAGTTGGGGGCACACGTCCAATTTGTGTCCACTTCCGCAAAACAGACAGGCATTCATGGGTGGGTCGTTATCTGGAGTCCTTTCCCTTGTTTCAACAGTATTGACAGTCGTCGCAAAACTACTTCTATTGGGTCGAGCCCGGGGGGCAGAATAGATTTGGTCCAGCCCTTTACTGGACGTTGGCGAGGAGTCTTGAATCTTTCCGAATATTGGATCATTTACAATTTTTGCTTGTCTTTCAATAAAATGAACAAGGTCACTAAAAACGGCCCTTTGGCGGCGTCTTTCCTGTATCTCACAGGCTACTGTTCTCCAGCGATCTCTTAGTTTATAAGGCAACTTTCTTATGATGGCAAGCATGTTAGCTGGCACATCCAATTCATACATGTATTGTACATCGTTCATCATATTACAGCAACCTCGGAGAAAGAGACTGTAATCTTGCAGCGCCTTAACGTCCTCTGTCTTAATTGGAGACCATTGTAGAGCCCTTTCCATATAAGCAGCTGAAATGGACTGCTCGTTGCCAAAATGTTCTTGCAACAGCCCTTTTGCTTGAACGTATCCTCTCTCAGGATCAGCGTACAGACAACTTCTTACCAGTTCTCTTGGGCGCCCTCTAGTAAACTGTTCAAGAAAATATAAGCAGTCACTGTAGCTATCCGACTTACTTTCAATTCCATTCTCGAAGGCCCTCATAAAGGAATGATACTGCAGTGGGTCGCCTTCAAAAACTTGAATTTCTCTCTTTGGCAGAGAGGATGCTTGCTGTTGTTGCATCAGTAACGTGGTTATTACGTTTTGCTTGTTCACGAGATCAAAAACTGTACTTTGACCAGTGTTGTCCAGCAGACTTTCAGCATTGCATGTGCGTTGGTTCATGCTCTGTGACTGATCATGTGGGCCAATGTGAAGATTTGGCTGCGGCTTGTCGTGTTCTGAGAAAGAGAACTGAACTCTAGAGTCTCGGTTGACCATTTTGCTTTTTGTCCTGGTGGCTGGGTCGCCACTCCTGTTTGTGGCCTGCATGACCACTTTCGGTGGCTTAGATGTCCAAGGGATGAATGAGGCCGCATTTGCATTCAGTGGGTTTACTTGAATTCGTCTCGAATATGAATCCTTAGGTTTTAACCGTTTAGAAGTGCTCCCACTGGTCACACTAGCAGATTTAAACACGCTTACTTTAGCCATATGTGCAGCAATCTCCTCATCCAGCTTAAGTCTCTCTTTCCGTCTCCTTAACTGCTCTTCTTCCTCTTCAAGTGCGTGTTTTGCTTGTATCATCCTTTGCCGTGCCATCAATGCCGCCAGGTTAGCTTCAGCTTCTATACGGGCAGAAGAGGTGCTTGATGTGGAACTCCTTTGTGAACCGTGTACAGAGCGTCTACTTGGCACATTTGATATGCTGTCTTCTGGTTGCACGTCATCCTGTAACATTAGGTCTATGGGCCTATGTAGGCCTATGTCATGGTCTACGGTCTTTGCTTGCGCCTGACAAAAATCATCTCCTTGAGACACATTGCATATTTGAGGCACAGTTGCAACACAGTCATTTGTAGCAGAGACATACATTGTTTCAACAGGATTAGAATTGATTTTCACCTGATCAACATCATTTTCCTGAGATGCATTACTCATTTGAGGCACACTTGTTGCCACGCCGTCATTTGTAACGAAAGTGGGCAATGTTTCAACAGAATCACGAGTCTTTTCATGTTCATTTAACCACATCAGCACGTCATCTTTAAATGCGCTGGTATAGCTTTTTATGCTTGAGAACCATTCATTGTGAGTTGTTTTCCTATCGTCAGGCAATAAAGGAATTAATGAATCGTGAAACTCAACGGCAGATTTATATAATTGTGTTAGAGTTGGCAACTTAGTTTTCACTTGTGGTGCATTTTCGTTTCGTTTCATAAGTTCTTTCATTGCTGGAATCAACGCTTTGATTTTATCTACATGTTTTTTGCGATCCTTCTGAAGATTTTCAATTTGTAATGCTAATGCCTTTTCAGTGGGTTTTATTTCACGTTTAGCAAGCACTGCATCAAAAACGTTTTCGCTGGAATCGCCTGTTTCACTCATGTTGCCGTTTGTCGACAGTTCATCTGTTTGCAGTAGGCTATAGCAGTAGCTACAACAAGTTCAGCTCTAAAGTCAATTTTACGTTCGAAGAGTTCAACACATCCACAAACTTCTCAGGCAGGCTGTAGCTCTCCAACGGACTCACCACGAATCAGCAGAACGGCGTTAGCCAATGCACAGCTTGAATAAAGTGTTTTTTATAGGCCTACCAGTCTGGAGTTCGCGTTGCTGTAATCCTTGGACTTGAAGTTCTTTGTCCATACATCCAACTGTTCCTGTTTCCAACAGCATTAGACAGAAAACCCAATATCCTTATTCAGCCGTAGGCCTGTCGTCTTAATCCACAAAGAACGTTCGCGATACTTGTTGGGCTACAAACTTAGCTGCACGTTTTCGTTGACATTGTTGCGGTGGATACTTAGGCCACCGAGGAGCACAGGGAGGGAGCAACGCTGACGCGCAAACAGTCTTGTTCGGAGTTCTGTCGTTTATTAGCAAAGTTTAAAAACATCCAAAAATTCATGTTAAAATGTAATCCAAATATCCGTGCAGTGCCAGTGCTAGTGCCAGTAGAACGAGAGATTAAACGATGGTACAAACTGATACGGTCAACGAAAAGTGTGCTCTCCCTACTGAGCCCCTCTCCAATACTGCGATACCAGTGCCCAGGTGCCTATATTGGTTAATTGGTTCCCACACCCTGCACTCACGTGACCCACACACCGCGGGTGGATACCAAAACCCCACACAGACTCAGTCAAGGCATATGGCCGCTACACCCATCTTCCTACCTCCTGCTGGTTTTGCCTGGTTTTCTCATGCAATGACTCTTAAAGGGATAATCCGGAGTGAAATGCACTTTAGATCAATTTTTCGGACTATTGGGAGTACATACGTTGAGTTGACACCAAAATCATGTCATTCGGATGTATTTTGAGAAAGTTCGAGTTCACCGTTTTTAGCCAAAACTCGTTAGCCTGGAAGTGACCGGGGCAGGTCCTTTCGCCACTACAAAACGCTATTTTTATACCTCTTCTACTGTTCCAAACAACACTACACTTACGTGGTAGTGAGTAGAGGGTCCCTAAAGCCAAACCGAAGTATCCCCACGTCTTTATGTGGTCGGATAGAGAGTCCAGAATGAATTTAATCGAGTCAGTACCTTCCGGAAATGCCGCTGCGGTAGCTGCGCAACGCTTCAACAACACTTTACTAACATTTCCGGAAAGGTACTGACTCGATTAACTTCGGTTTGGCTTTAGGGACCCTCTACTCACTACCACGTAAGTGTAGTGTTGTTTGGAACAGTAGAAGAGGTATAAAAATAGCGTTTTGTAGTGGCGAAAGGACCTGCCCCGGTCACTTCCAGGCTAACGAGTTTTGGCTAAAAACGGTGAACTCGAACTTTCTCAAAATACATCCGAATGACATGATTTTGGTGTCAACTCAACGTATGTACTCCCAATAGTCCGAAAAATTGATCTAAAGTGCATTTCACTCCGGATTATCCCTTTAAATAACATTGATTGCATGTGTTCATCCCATTCAAGTAATTTATCATTGTCCGTTTTTTACGGTGGCCCTGAAGTGCAAAACACAACACAAATAAGACAACACAACACAAATAAGACAACACAACACAAAGAGAGAAATCACGGCCCCAAAGTGCACAACACAACACAAAAAGAGACAACACAACACAAAGAAGAGAAAAAACGGCCTCGAAGTGCACAACACAACGGCAAATCACACAACACAACACAAAAAGAGACAACACAACACAAAAAGAGAAAACACAACGGCAAATCACACAACACAACACAAAAAGAGACAACACAACACAAAAAGAGACAACACAACACAAAAAGAGAAAACACAACGGCAAATCACACAACACAACACAAAAAGAGAAAACACAACGGCAAATCACACAACACAACACAAAAAGAGACAACACAACACAAAAAGAGAAAACACAACGGCAAATCACACACCACAACACAAAAAGAGAAAACACAACGGCAAATCACACAACACAACACAAAAAGAGACAACACAACACAAATAAGACAACACAACACAATTAGAGAAACCTCGGCCCCGAAGTGCACAACACAACGGCAAATCACACAACACAACACAAAAAGAGACAACACAACACAATTAAGAGACAACACGGAATACCTTCGGGCCACATGAATCGTCGCTGGGACACGTAGCCTACGTAGGCCTACAGCCCGCAGAAAATAGCATGCTGGGTCTTCACATGTCCATAAGAACCCACAGTAATGGAATATCCACGTTGTGTTTTATTCATAATATGTTTGATGTATAATCCAACTCACACAAAAGCAACAAGTTTGAAACAAATAATCAGAAATCAGGAAGTAAAACAGCTTGTAACTCTGTCACCGTTCTAGATACCGTCATATACCATATATGGTAATTTTTTTGTGAGATCCCCCTAGTTACCGTGGTAGCTAGCCTACCACACATCAGAGCGATGGCTTTGCCACACATGTCTTTCTGCGACGAGATATTCAAAACCGGAGGAGATTGGGCAAGAGAGCTGTCAATCAGGCTCCCTAGCTTTGAATGACGACAGCACTAGTCAGCCACATGCCTCGTTATTGAAAACCGGATAATGTTGAAGCCAAGGGGTAGACGATTTCAGTGATATGCGACTTTACTTTATAAACCCTAGTAAAGTCCTCGTAACATTCATTAAAAGATTTAAAGAGACATGCAGGCTGAAATAATTCGAAGATTTAATGGTGCATAGGCTACTGACAATAAAACTCTTACACAAGAACCCCTTTGAGTAGAAGCATAATATTGGTGTCAAAAGAAAGCTAATATTCTGGAGATTTTTGGGGAGCCTGATTGACAGCTCTCTTGCCCAATCTCCTCCGGTTTTGAATATCTCGTCGCAGAAAGACATGTGGGGCAAAGCCATCGCTCTGATGTGTGGTAGCTACCACGGTAACTAGGGGGATCTCACAAAAAATTACCATATGGTATATGACGGTATCTAGAACGGTGACAGAGTTACAAGCTGTTTTACTTCCTGATTTCTGATTATTTGTTTCAAACTTGTTGCTTTTGTATGAGTTGGATTATACACCAAACATATTATGAATGAAACACAACGTGGATATTCCATTACTGTGGGTTCTTATGGACATGTGAAGACCCAGCATGCTATTTTCTGCGGGCTGTAGGCCTAGTACGTGTCCCAGCGACGATTCATGTGGCCCGAAGGTATTCCGTTGTGTTGTCTCTTAATTGTGTTGTGTTGTCTCTTTTTGTGTTGTGTTGTGTGATTTGCCGTTGTGTTGTGCACTTCGGGGCCGAGGTTTCTCTAATTGTGTTGTGTTGTCTTATTTGTGTTGTGTTGTCTCTTTTTGTGTTGTGTTGTGTGATTTGCCGTTGTGTTTTCTCTTTTTGTGTTGTGTTGTGTGATTTGCCGTTGTGTTTTCTCTTTTTGTGTTGTGTTGTCTCTTTTTGTGTTGTGTTGTGTGATTTGCCGTTGTGTTGTGCACTTTGGGGCCGTGTTTTCTCTTTTTGTGTTGTGTTGTCTCTTTTTGTGTTGTGTTTTCTCTTTATGTGTTGTGTTGTCTTATTTGTGTTGTGTTGTCTTATTTGTGTTGTGTTTTGCACTTCAGGGCCACCGTAGTTTTTAGCCGTTTTTGTCTGTATTATTAGCCTAGGTTTTTATATCTGGATAATGCCATTTTCCCGCATTTCTCTTGAGAAACTGCTCTCAATTGTTTGCATGGTGATCATAATAGCCATTATTCTCAATTGGATTGAGATCTGGACTCTGACTGAATCCTCCAGAACATTAACAGTGTTTTTCTCAGGTTTTGCAGCAGTTTGGGATTATTTGGGATGGGGTTTTTTGGCTCTGGACTGACATCTGATTTAGGCGGACATTTCCTGAGGGTAGTGTAATCCTGTTTTGCTGACCTCACCAACCTTAGGACTGCATATTTTTCTTCTTTCGTGTTACTGCTATGCCTGCGAGAATGCTTTCAATAGCCTAATGGATCTGTAAAGTTCTTGAGGTGTCTAATTAAAAAGATGCCGTTGTGTGTTCCTCATGGACAGGCACGGATCAACGGCTAGGGGCCCCACGTGTCTTGGGGGCCCCCATTGGCCATAAAAACAAAAAACAAAACAAACAAACAAACAAAATCAGTAAAGTTTCCATAAGAGAATGAACATTCAACTGAATTGGTCCAAGATAAATATTAAGCAGTAGCAGTACTGATTGGGTAAATATGGCGTAGTTCATGAGGTTACGTTTGTTTTCAAAATAGACGTCATTCACATTACTGGAAAGAAAGAATGAGAGTGAATGTATTTTTAATTTATTTGGTTTTGATTGTATCATATATCTGCACTTGTATTTGCACCATTTTTGCAATAAAAAAAAAAGAAAGACAGAATGAGAGCGGGGCTTGAAAACGAAAGGCTAGAGCTAAAGAAAAGCGAATTGCAAAAGAAATTAAATTGATAGGACTTTTTGAGCCTGCTGAATCCAGTAGATTAAATCAAGAAACAATAACAATGGACGTTAATAGCGCCACTGATATTATGCTGGTTTGCCTGTTCATCAAATTAACGTATAAAAAGTTGTTATTGAAGGAGAGTAGGCTAACATTGCTATTACCTGAAGAAGAGTCAGAATAGCTAGTTATGCTATGTTGGTCATTCGCTACAACAGTTGGCCTATGTTTCTGGAGTGGAACTGTGAATTTAGTCCGTGTGAAGAACGCAAGGCTCTCAACAAGCTCATATCGAGAAGAATGCATGACGGAAATGACTGTGGACTAACTGTGGATAACTTGTAGACCAAGGTAAGAGTTCATTGTCCTTTTAGCTATGTTCGCTATGTCTCTAAACGGCTAACTTGATGGGACAGATGTTCATCATGAGTTCATGTTTTGTTTATTGCTACTGTAGGATAGCCTATCAACGATTGCATTCCATGCTACAGTCAATGTTAAATGCCTGTCTTTGTGGATTTAAAGATTGAAAAAGGCGGCAAAAAAGTGTAGGCTACCCCTACAGGAGGAGACAAGCCACCTTCAGTATGAAAGCTCGGGCCGAACTGCAAAAAAGGTGGGCAAATTAGCAAGTGCAGCTGTCAAGTGTGTTTTGGGGGGGTGGGGGGCCGGCCATCCGCCCCTGCTCATGGAATCAGTGGGCTTGGTCCTGATCAGTAACATTTCAAACCAAGCTATTTAAATCGTTCTACCCTCTCCAAATGAGAGCCATTCATCTTTAGGGCAATGATAAACCTTCCGCTGATTATGCTTTTCAATCCATGATCTCCATAATGTCATTAATCTTTAGTGTGTGAGACTCTTGTCCTGGCACCATGCCTACACCTCATTCAGGTAAGCCTGCTCATGTTACATCTTTAGTGAACTTAAAAATGATGCTCTCACACAGACATCTCATTTGATTTGGGGAGTTGGGCAGACTGGACATTCTAACCCTTTGTTGCTGCCTCAGATTTAGATCACAATTGTTGCCATGACAACTTATGGAATGTTTACTTTATGACATCATGAAATTCCATTCCAAATTTGACAGAGAAGAATCTTCAGTGATCCCAGGTCATTTGAGGTTTGGTTTGGTTGGAGGTAGGTTTAGTTATCATTAGCTTATCAGGTGTTGATGCATTGAATTCTTTGAAAACATCAAACCTGAGAGTTTCACTCAGGATGGATGATCCATTGGCTGGAAGTAAGTATATATTTCCAATTCCAATGAATTTAGAGATTGAATTTACAAATTTAATGTATCATGTCTAGTGGATTGTCTACATGTCTTCATTATCATTATGTAAATTATGTTTGCCTTCAGGTGAGCCACATGGCAAACTTCCAGGGGGTAATAGCATGGACCCAGCTTTGGCACACATGGTAAGAATGTAAAAGGCATATAAGGGCAAACACCATGAGGAATGTAAGATGTAAAATGATAACATGTAAAGTGTTGATACAATGCTGAGTTGGTTATCCTTCTACTGTATCTAGTGGTTTCAACTAAGGTAAACATTTGGTCTGGTGGTGGTCAGTATGTAAGAAATGTGTGTGGAATAGCCCAAATCCCAATAACTGTTCCCAATACCTACTCCAAAAACGAAATGGTCAAATATAGTTTCCACTTTACAAACTGACATATATTAAGTTTTTTAAATTATGTAGCCTACGCTATTTCAAGACAAAATGTATGTCTTTAGTGCTTGACCTATGAGAGATCAGTTCTATCATTACTATGGATACCGGCGAAGAATTAGCACAAGAGATAGCAGCAATTGTCACATGTTATAGTTACTTATACATTCATAGCAAACCTGAGTACAGGTGGTTCTGATCACACATGACAACACTGGAGAGGGAAACAGAGGTTCCAGATAAAGTGTACGTTGAAAAGGAATCCCTCTGCTCCTCTTTTCAGGAGATGGCTGTAGCTGTTAGCTGTCCCACAAGGAACGACAATGAGCCATTGGATTTGGCTGTGCTGCAGAGGATGCTAGCTGAGAGTGATGCTCGTGCAAAGTACTGGAGCACAGTCACAATGGTATACTGTAGTTCATCCATCCTACCCATTGAGAATATCTGATAGAAATGTATTTTTGGATAAAACTTTGGGTCATCATGATTTATCATTTGTGTTCTTTCTGTAGGATTTAATCAATACCTGCACCAAAGTCATGCAGTCGGCCGACCGTGACAGACAGTGGTTTGTCCTTATGGTTAAGCAAATTGAGAAAACCATGGGAACTACGGTCCACCTGCAGGACGATAGAAAGTCCCACAGCCAGGTGAAATTTCCTCAGATATTAGTTCATTTTACAGCTCAAAATTACTTGTAAGGATCACTTCAGGTAAAAAAAAAATTCACAAAAATGTCTCTGCAGGAAGCACATATTTGTTGCCCATCTACTTCGATGGTCAGTGAATACAAGAAGGAGAATGAAGCTGATGACGAGAGGTGATGTACTGTATCTGTTTTCACCGATTGATCATGAAAAACATTTTCTTTTCCCTAGTGTACTGACATGCTTGCCATTGCTATCTCCAGATATGGTCTCAGGGATCTTGTGGAAGACTGCAGGTCTCGTTTGGGCAGTTTGGAGCAAATGGTTAGGCAGTTTACAGAGAAGGTGGAAATAGCTCATCCACCTCCAGCTATGACCATTGGCAATAAGGACAAGGAAGTGCCATTTTGTCATTATTTTAGAGAGGAGAGCAGCTCAACTCAGGCATCACTAGGTTAGTTGCCTCATTTTTGAAAATAATTTTTGGAAATAATTGTCTAAACACACAGAAATGTAAATCTGACTATGTTTTTGCCTCAGGAACGTGTTTGGCCGTGGGTACTACCATAGTGAGCAATACAAGCATCCTTACACCAAGGCAGTGCAAAGATGCAGCCGTACGGGTGTGTGATGTGCTTCATAGGTTTACTAGCTGAAAAGCAACCTTACATCAAATAATTAAGATATAAATTACACAGCTGCAAATTGTATATATTGTACAATATCCAATATTTGTTGTGTCAGGTCCCTGAGGAACTGATTGATGGAAAAATGGAGGGCAAGGAAAACTTGCATCACTCTCCAGGCCTTCTCACCAAATGTGAGGTGATGGAGGCAAATGTGTCCACCCTCCCTTCCCCTGATGACCAGCTGATCTCTGCAGCCATGCTGGTAGGCATGCACCTTCTTCTGCATCCCATAGTCTATGTCATGTCTTGGGATCACATTTGTTACTGTATAGCAATAATTATGTAGGCTGGGTGAACCCTGCCTGAACTTCCGGCGAATTTGGATTTTGCCCGGCAGCTCAGGCTGGAAACCTGCATAATCTATCTCCTCTGTTCCCTGCCAGAACCTTTGACTCCAATCACAAACTAGCTTATCCAAAAGACACACCGGATCGTTGGTCTGATTGGTTGAAGGACTATGCAAGCGCATGGAGTCATTTGAACGATGCCCATTGATCATTGTGCCGTAGAAATAAAGTGCAGCCTCCCCATACTAATGTTCAATCTTAAAAAATTGAGCTTAGTATGTTGATAGCAAGACTAATAATTATGTTATGAGTCTGATGTCATCACACGTATAGACTGACAGAATCTGATGACTCGGTAAAGATTTCCATACACCAAAGGAACTGTTCTTTAATCATTAAAGTTTAATGGATCAATGCTTGTTTTATTTCTCTTTTCAGCAGGCCGCTGCTACACCTGGCAGCAGTTTTGAGATGACGGAGCGTGGGGTTCTGTCTGATTCTCAACTGTGCCCAACAGCCGTGATGGTAAGAATGTTTTTGTTTCGGAGAATTCTTCATTTGTTATTGAATATAACGGAGCACATGATCTGTTAGACTGAAAGAAGAAATATAATGATTGATGTTAAGAGCAATACATCATGTAGGCCTATAGAATTTGGTCAATTTCCCTTATAGAGGTATAGATCCAAAAAATAGAGGTTGTAGATGTAATATTAGTGTAGTACATTGTGTTATTACATTGGTGTTGGGTTATGCATGTTGGAAATGTTATGGTTAGGAAAATAAAACCCTTTTTCTAAACCCCTCTAATGTGAGCTGTATGAGTAATAGGAATATATTTTTGCAGCCACACACCGATCTGATTGAGACCAAGGCTGATGTGGTGGATGATAACATAGTGTACATTTAGAATGACAGAAACCAATGACTTAATACAGAATTCCATACACACCCAAAGAAATGTTATTTCATGGATCAATAATTGTTTTATGTGTCCTTTCAGCAGGCCACTTCTACACCTGATTCTCCACTGGGTCCTCCAGCTGTACCGGTAAGAATGCTATTTTTAAAGCCATCTTGCTCCAGGTTCACTTGCTGTGCTCTTTTAATTGATCATTTTCTAAATTATTTTGTCAACAGACTTGTGAGCAGCGCTGTGAAATGATCACAGAGACAGAGGACCAGGAGAACAGCGAGGAAGGTTCTCAGCATGCTGGTGGAGACATTGTGGAAAACAATGTTTGCAAAGACCTTGCAGTTGCTGAGAGCATCACACCTGAGGTGGAGGAGGTAGCAGAGGCCACACTGATGTCATCAGACGTTCTGCTGTTAACACCAACCACACAGGTAGGAGGGACATTTCTTATGGAGAGCACTTCACAGTAAACTTTCAATATTATTCTTACTTAAAAGTGTTGACAAAGGCGTCTGTTTGCAGAAGTAATATTAGTGTAGTAGATTGTGTTGTTGCATAGGTGGTTGTGCATGTTGGAAATGTTATTGTTTAGAAAACAAAGCCTTTTTTTTTTTTTAAAACCTCTTTAATGTGAGATGTATGAGTGATAGGAATTGTTTTTGCAGGAGCACACAGATCTGATTGGGACCCAGGCTGACGTGCTGGATGGTGCTGATGATGGCCTTGAGCTGCTAAAGTCTGCAGCAGTTCATGAGAACATGGGAGACGGCACTTCAGAAGCTCTACAGCAACTGCAGCCTGTTGATGAGAACATGGGAGACGGCACTTCAGAAGCTCTACAGCTTTTGCCTGATCCTGAGGACCTTTGTTCTATTAACCTTAGCATCCAGCTAGTCTGTATCATCCAGTTTTAGGATTGCTTGCCCATTACTTTGTGTACTATTATATTTATGCAGAGAGACTGATGACATCATTTATAATAATAGAATGACAGAACCTGATGGCTTGATACAGATTTCTGTGCACACCAAAAGAAATGTTACTTCATGCACCAATGATTGTTTCATTTCTCTTTTCAGCAGGCCATTGCTACACCTGACAGCAGTTTTGAGTTAATGGAGGTTCTGGTGTTGCCTGATTCTGAACTGGACCCTTCAGATGTACCAGTAAGAAATAGCTGTTGCATCTACGTACATTCCCATGCAAATGATAGAATGCCATGGACCATGCACTAATTTGTTTCAATGTTAGAATAAGTGGTGTATTTTGTTATTTATGTGTCTGTTTCTTAATGAAAGTCCTCAACAAAGAGTGAAATTGACTTACTCCACCAATTTCCCTAAAACAAGACAGCCAGCTTCACTTTTTTTGTAAACCCCTCTAATGTGAGATGTATGAGTGATAGGAAATGTTTTTGCAGCCACACACAGATCTGATTGGGACCCAGGCTGATGTGGTGGATGGTGCTGATGATGTTCTTGAGCTGCTAAAGTCTCCAGCAGTTCATGAGAACATGGGAGAAGAGGCATCATTAGCCCCACAGCAGCTGCAGCCCACTGGGACTGTAAGATGCTCACCTCCATTATGTTCCTTATGTTAGCTTAATCCAGCTAGTTTGTGTATTTCACTTGTCATGACGACTTGCACATTACTGTTTTTCCTGCTGTATTATTAATGCCGGTAGACTGCTGTCATATATTAAGTATAGTATAGCAGAAACTGTATACACACCAAAAGAAATACTGGTTATTTCAGATCAATGGTTCTTTCTCTCTCTGTCTGATATTGTTTTTGCAGCCACACACAGATCTGATTGGGACCCAGGCTGATGTGGTGGATGGTGCTGATGATGTCCTTGAGCTGCTAAAGTCTCCAGCAGTTCATGAGAACATGGGAGAAGAGGCATCATTAGCCCCACAGCAGCTGCAGCCCACTGGAACTGAAATGATCACAGAGACAGAGGGCCAAGAGAAATGCGAGGAACGTTCTCAGCAGGCTGGTGGAGACATTGTGGAAAACAATGTTTGCAAAGACCTTGCAGTTGCTGAGAGCATCACACCTGAGGTGGAGGAGGTAGCAGAGGCCACACTGATGTCATCAGATGTTCTGCTGTTAACATCAACCACACAGGTAGGAGGGACATTTCTTATGGAGAGCACTTCACAGTACACTTTCAATATTATTCTTACTTAAAAGTGTTGACAAAGGCGTCTGTTTGCAGAAGTAATATTAGTGTAGTAGATTGTGTTGTTGCATACTGTAGGTGGTTGTGCATGTTGGAAATGGTATTGTTTAGAAAACAAAGCCTTTTTGTAAACCTCTTTAATGTGAGATGTATGAGTGATAGGAATTGTTTTTGCAGCCACACACAGATCTGATTGGGACCCAGGCTGATGTGCTGGATGGCGCTGATGTCCTTGAGCTGCTAAAGTCTCCAGCAGTTCATGAGAACATGGGAGAAGAGGCATCATTAGCCCCACAGCAGCTGCAGCCCACTGGAACTGTAAGATGCTCACCTACAGTATTCCTAATGCTGACTTTATCCAGCTACAGTAGTTTGTATATTTCATGTCGAGAGACTGCTCTCATTATAGGTATTGTATAGCAGAAACTGATTTGCATACACACCAAAGGAAATACTGGTTATTTCAGATCAATGTTTCTCTCTCTCTCTCTCTCTCTCTCTCTCACTTTTTTCATTCGGCCGCTGACCAGAGCAATAAAATGAGTGTGGAGACGAAAGCTCATGAGCTGAAAGTGGATTCCAGTCAGACCTCACAGCCATCTCCTAACCATCAGCAAGTTGAGGTGCAAAACCTGGTGCACTCTGTGGTCAAGGAATTGTGGGAGATGCACGACCTTGGAGGAGAAGGTCCAAGGGTTCTATCTGGAGAGCACAAGCCAGTTCCATCTGAACTTTTTATACAAAGTTTAACCTGCGCTCAACATCTCACGATGACCACCAGGCGCAATTACTGCAAGGTTAGATCTTTTAACAATATGAATGAATTCAGTTAAATCCATCAGTTGCATTACTATGATTCATTATTAACACCTTTACATGAGACTAGTCCTGTCTGAGGTTATGATTTCAACATGATGTCTCTTTGTGAAGCATATCTATGAACTGTGCTGGGAGATGCTTTTGGATATCTTTCCCGACGATTCAAAACCCGCTTGGTGCAGGCCAAAACCTAAGTTTGATATGAGCAAGATAAAATCCTTGCGTGATGTTCAGGTAAGTTTCACAAAGCACAGAATCACTGATCTGTTACAGCACATGTTAACATGGATTATGCCATGGTGCAATTCACACCAATTCCATCAAAATAAATCATAATGAACAATGTTACATTACATTACATTTGGCTGACACTTTTAAACCAAAGCGACTTACAACATGGTAAAACATTTTAAGCTTTTTAAGAGCAATTCTAACAACAATTTAAGAACAATTTAAAAGGGTTGAGTGCAGTAAAAGCTTCTATGTTACCGAAGCTTGTATTATTCTTTTTAACCTCACTGTTTGTCACATTATCATCGTATAGGACTACGTAACCAGAAAGGTCTTCAGACTGTGTGGAATGCCAACTCCAAAACACATGGAAAAGACACAGTTTCATATTGAAAACGAAATTACGAAGTCTATAACCTTATATTGGTAAGTTTTTCACAGTGCTACAATACTGATTTCAGTGGTTAATGAAGTTAGAGACAATCCATATAAACTCAGAATTTTATTCCTCCAGATCAATTAAATGAAAATAATGAAAAAGAAGACATCAACATGAACATCTGGTTTGATAATCCACATGTGGCTCATACTTTTTCACCTGAAATAAATATTTGCACCAGTTGACTGTTCTTTTTATGTTTAAGTGATTATACAAATGATGTATTATTTGACTTTGTATACATTAGTATGCAAGTATACATTATAGAACATGTATATTTATTGAGGTATTCAATGTGCAAGGCCAGTCTATGTTAACAGTATCTATTGCCTCTTTTCCACTGCCGAGCTAGCCCTACTATATTCAGTTAGATATACCGCGACACAGGCCCCAGCTCTCTCTCCCACTCACTTCCTGTCTCACTCTACTATCCTATCTGATTAAAGACCCCCATGACACCCACACCCTCCTCCTTCTTGAATGAACTGATCATCAAAGTAGATGGACAACAAATATGTGCTCCCTGCAGAGACATTTTTGTGAACATTTGTTTTACCTCAAGTGATCCTTACAAGTAACTTTGAGCTGTAAAATGACTATTATCTGAGGAAATTTATCTAATTTATCTAATAATGTAGTCTGAGAACTACACACACACACACACACACAGGTAAATGAGTTAGAAATGTAGAAACAAGTATGCACTACAACATCTGCATTCCAAACATCAGATGGGTGTAGGAGAGATGATGTAGCCTACCTCGCTTGCTTCAACTTTAGCCTACCATCCTTGCTTCTGTCCATCTCCACAAAGTTGATTAAAGAGACCCTATGCAACTTTTTCATAGTCATAAAATCGCTCAGAAATCGTTGTTTTGTTTGACTGACCAGTTTCATCGAAAACAGTAATATTTCCTCCCGCCCCCAGTGTCCCTATCCGCTATTGCAACCTTGCAGTTTCTGCAGGACACGATCGCTCCTTGTTTACATCTGGAAGTCTGAGATGCGTAAGGAACAAGAAGAACCACACTTGCAATTTATATATTTATATATATCCTATATATGTATAACTATACACGCTGAAGCTGTCGGGGAAGCTCTGCAGAGAAATATGCAAGCATAAAACGAGCAAAAACGAAAAACGAAACCAGAGATGAAATCGCCAATCCTGCATAGTTCCTCTTTAAATAACATTGATTGCATGTGTTCATCCCATTCAAATAATTTATCATTGTCCGTTTTTAGCATGTGTGAATACCGTGTTATTGTGTTATTATTAGCCTAGGTTTTTATATCTGGATAATGCCATTTTCACGCATTTCTCTTGAGAAACTGCTCTCAATTGTTTGCATGGTGATCATAATAGCCATTATTCTCAATTGGATTGAGATCTGGACTCTGACTGAATCCTCCAGAACATTAACAGTGTTTTTTCTCAGTCTCTCAGGTAAGTGGTTTTGCAGCAGTTTGGGATTATTTGGGATGGGTTTTTCTTAGCTCTGGACTGACATCTGATCTAGGCGGACAGTTCCTGGTAGTGTAATCCTGTTTTGCTGACCTCACCACCCTCAGGACTGCATATTTTTCTTCTTTCGTGTTAGGCCTACTGCTATGCCTGCGATAATGCTTTCAATAGCCTAATGGATCTGTAAAGTTCTCGAGGTGTCTAATTAAAAAGATGCCGTTGTGTCTTCCTCATGGATAGGCGCGGATCAACGGCTAGGGGCCCCACGTGTCATATAGGGGCCCCCTTTGGCCATCAAAACAAACAAACAAAATCAGTAAAATTTACTTAAGAGAATGAACATTCAATTTAATTGGTCCAAGATAAATATTAAGCAGTAGCAAGAAGACACTGGGTAAATATGGCGTAGTTCATGAGGTTACATTTGTTTTCAAAAAATAGACGTCATTCACATTACTGGAAAGAAAGAATGAGAGTGAATGTATTTTTAATTGATTTGGTTTTGATTGTAGGCTATCATATATGGGTAGACTGAGTACAGTTGGGTCATGTGTACAGTTGAGACACCTTAAATATCTTGCCTGCAAACCAAGCCTGATCTATGATTTTTGCTACACATATGTGTGTTAGTGTTCTCTTTAATCATGGGAAATTTGGACACTGTGCATATCTCCTGTCCAAAGATATTGGCAAAAGTATTTTTACCATAGTGAGAATTTCACTTAACCATGTTCCTTCCACATTGAATATCTTGTTACTCCAATGTGACTGTTATACTTTTCTTACATCATTGCAAAGGTCATTCTGTGCTCTACAAACTGACATATTTCATGACATCCTTTCATGCAAGGTTGTTGCATTATTTAGAAAAATGTGCAAGATGGTCAGAAGGGTACAGATGAGACACTTTGTCTCAACTGTACCCGGATAAAATCCCATTGGATTGCATGGTGTTTATTTGTGCATATTATGATGGCATTTAGGCAATATAGAACACAAATGTCAATAAAATGAATGTTTTTGATATTTAAACTATATATTATTAATGAATATATCTTATAACATGACGATTTTAAGGATTACATCATAATTTGAAAATTAGCCATGATGAAACCAAGAAAAAAAAATATATTTTCATCTTTAAACATTTGTCCCTGCTTTATGTCTATCTGATGCCAATTTAGATTAAAAAAATAGATTAAAATAAAAAGAAACACTCAGATTACACATTTTAAAAAGTTTGCTACATTTGCAGTGAATGGCTAGTCAGCCTTCCAGCATCATGAATGGGCGTCTCAACTGTACCATGCTACTGTCTCAACTGTACTCAATATAATTATATTAGGGTACGGTTGAGACAAAATGCCACCTTGTGTTTATGAGTTAATTGTGAAAAATCTAAAGAACTTACGGATATATACTTTGGGTTTTATTTTTAGCGCACAGATCAAAGATATACCATGTAAGAACACAGTTATTTTCAATGGCTTTTTACAGTCAAACTTTCAAGTGGTAATGGGGAAAGCAAAAACTGTCCCAACTGTACTCAGTCTACCCCTACACTTGTATTTGCACCATTTTTGCAATAAAAAAAAAAGGAAGACAGAATGAGAGCGGGGCTCGAAAACGAAGGCTAGAGCTAAAGAAAAGCTTAAAAACCTGCAAACATTTTTAAATTGATAGGACTTTTTAAGCCTGCTGAATCCAGTAGATTAAATCAAGAAACAATGACAATGGACGTTAATAGCGCCACTGATATTATGCTAGCCTCGCCTGTTCATCAAATTAACGTATAAAAAGTTGTTATTGAAGGAGAGTAGGCTAACATTGCTATTACCTGAAGAAGAGTCAGAATAGTGGTCATTCGCTTAATTTCGCTACAACAGGCCTAATGTTTCTGGAGTGGAACTGTGAATTTAGTCCGTGTGAAGAACGACTCTCAACCTATGCTCTCAACAAGCTCATATCGAGAAGAATGCATGACGGATATGACTGTGGACTAACTGATAGCTTGTAGACCAAGGTAAGAGTTCATTGTCCTTTTAGCTATGTTCGCTATGTCTCTAAACGGCTAACAGTTAATGGGACAGACGTTCATGAGTTCATGCTTTGTTTGTCGCTAGCCTATCAACGATTTCATTCCATGCTACAGTCAACGTGAAATGCCTGTCTTTGTGGATTTAAAGATTGCAATGGTGTTTTTTTTTTTTTTTTTTTTTTTTTTTTTTTTTTAATCCTACCCCTACAGGAGGGTTATTCCAAGTATTCCTTCAGTATGAAAGCTCGGGCCGAACCGCAAAAAATGCGGGTAAATTAGCGAGTGCAGCTGTCCAGTGTGTTTTGGGGTGTGCTCAGCTGTTTTTTGGGGGTGGGGGCCCCTGGCCATTCGCCCCTGCTCATGGAATCAGTGGGCTTGGTCCTGATCGGTCCTGATCAGTAACATTTCAAACCAAGCTATTTAAAACGTTATACCCTCTCCAATGAGAGCCATCTTTAGGGCAAAAAACCTTCTGCTGATTATATGCTTTTTAATCCATTAACTCCATAATGTCATATTAATATTTAGTGTGTGAGACTCTTGTCCTGGCACCATGCCTACACCTCATTCAGGTAAGCCTGCTCATGTTACATCTTCTTTAGTGAACTTAAATGATGCTCTCACGCAGTCATCTCATTTGATTTGGGGAGTTGAGCAGACAGGACATTCTAACCCTTATTGCTGCCTCAGATTTAGATCACAATTGTTGCCATGACAACTTATGGAATGTTTACTTTATGACACCATGAAATTCCATTCCAAATTTGACAGAGAAGAATCTTCAGTGATCCCATGGTCATTTGAGGTTTGGTTTGGTTGGAGGTAGGTTTGTTTGTCATTAAGCTTATCAGGTGTTGATGTATTGAATTCTTTGAAAACATCAAACCTGAGAGTTTCACTCAGAATGGATGATCCATTGGCTGGAAGTAAGTATATGTCCAATGAATTTAGAGATTGAATTTACAAATGTAATGTATCATGTCTAGTGGATTGTCTAGTTAGATTGATGTCTTCATTATCATTATGTAAATTATGTTTGCCTTCAGATGAGCCACATGGTAAACTTCCAGGGGGCAATAGCATGGACCCAGCTTTGGCACACATGGTAAGAATTTAAAAGGCATATACTGTAAGGGCAAACACCATGAGGAATATAAGATGTAAAATGATAACATGTAAAGTGTTGATACAGTACAATGCTGAGATGGTTATCCTTCTATCTAGTGGTTTCAACTAAGGTAAACATTTGGTCTGGTGGTGGTCAGTATGTTAGAAATGTGTGTGGAATAGCCCAAATCCCAATAACTGTTCCCAATACCACTCCAATAACAAAATGGTAAAATATTGTTTCCACTTTACAAACTGACATATATAATGTTTTTAAAATTATGTAGCACACTATCTCAAGCCAAACTGTATGTCTTTAGTGCTTGACCTATGAAAGATCAGATCTATCATTACTATGGATACCGGGGAAGAATTAGCACAAGAGATAGCAGCAATTGTCACATGTTAGTTTACTTATACATTCATAGCAAACCTGAGTACAGGTGGTTCTGATCACACATCACAACACTGGAGAGAGAAACAGAGGTTCCAGATAAAGTGTACGTTGAAAAGGAAATCCCTCTGCTCCTCTTTTCAGGAGATGGCTGTAGCTGTTAGCTGTCCCACAAGGAACGACAATGAGCCATTGGACTTGGCTGTGCTGCAGAGGATGCTAGCTGAGAGTGATGCTCGTGCAAAGTACTGGAGCACAGTCACAATGGTATAGTTCATCAATCCTGTCCATTGAGAACATCAGATTGATTTTTGGATAAAAGTTTTGAGTCATCATGATTGATCATTTGTGTTCTTTCTGTAGGATTTAATGAATACCTGCACCAAAGTCATGCAGTCGGCCGACCGTGACAGGCAGTGGTTTGTCCTTATGGTTAAGCAAATCGAGAAAACCATGGGAACTACGGTCCACCTGCAGGACGATAGAAAGTCCCACAGCCAGGTGAAATTTCCTCAGATATTAGTTCATCTTACAGCTCAAAATTACTTATTAGGATCACTTCAGGTAAAAAAAAAATTCACAAAAATGTCTCTGCAGGAAGCACATATTTGTTGCCCATCTACTTCGATGGTCAGTGAATACAAGAAGGAGAATGAAGCTGATGACGAGAGGTGATGTACAGTACTGTATCTGTTTTCACCGATTGACCATGAAAAACATGATATTTTCCCTATTGTACTGACATGCTTGCCATTGCTATCTCCAGATATGGTCTCAGGGATCTTGTGGAAGACTGCAGGTCTCGTTTGGGCAGTTTGGAGCAAATGGTGAGGCAGTTTACAGAGAAGGTGGAAATAGCTCATCCACTTCCAGCTATGACCATTGGCAATAAGGACAAGGAAGTGCCACTTTGTCATTACTTTAGAGAGGAGAGCAGCTCAACTCAGGCATCACTAGGTCAGTTGCCTCATTTTTTAATCATTTTGGGAAAATATTTATCTAAACATACAGAAATGTAAATTTTACTATGTTTTTCCATCAGGAACGCGTGCAGCCGTGGGCAGTACCAAGGAGAGCAATACAAGCATCCATGAGACCTGTCACATAAAACAGTGCAAAGATGCAGCCGTACGGGTGTGTGATGTGCTTCAGGTTTACTAGCTGAAGACCAACCTTACATCAAATAATTAGGAAAGAAATTACACAGATGCAAATTGTAAATATTGTATCATTTCCAATATTTGTTGTGTCAGGTTCCGAAGGAGCTGTTTGATGCAAAAGTGGGAGACAAGGAAAACTTGCATCACTCTCCAGGCCTTCTCACCAAATGTGAGGTGATGGAGGCAAATGTGTCCACCCTCCCTTACCCTGATGACCAGCTGATCTCTGCAGCTATGCTGGTAGGCATGCACCTTCTTCTGCATCCCATAGTCTATATACTGTATGTCTTGTCTTGGGATCACATTTGTTACTGTAGAGCAATAATTTTGCTATGAGCCTGATGTCATCACACGTGGACTGACAGAACCTGATGACACGGTACAGATTTCTATACACCAAGGAACTGTTATTTAATGGATCAATGATTGTTTTATTTCTCTTTTCAGCAGGCCGCTGCTACACCTGGCAGAAGTTTTGAGATGACGGAACTTGAGGTTTTGTCTGATTCTCCACTGTGCCCAACAGCCGTGATGGTATGTGTTTTGGTTTTGGAGAAGTCTTCATTTGAATATAGCAGAGCACAGGATCTGAGACTGTTAGAAGAAATAGTAATTGATGTTAAGAGCAATACATCATGTATAGGCCAAGTCCTCCTAGAACTTGACCAATTTCCCTTCTACAAAATATACAGGTTGTAGATTGTGTTATGACATAGGTGTTGGGTTATGGAAGTTGGAAATGTTATAATTAAGAAAATAAAACCCTTTTTGGTGGATGATGACACATTTAGAATGACAGAAACCAATGACTTAATACAGAGTTCTATTCACACCGAAAGAAATTTCATGGATCAATAATTGTTTTATGTGTCCTTTCAGCAGGCCACTTCTACACCTGATTCTCAACTGGATCCTCCAGCTGTACCGGTAAGAATGCTATTTTTAAAGCCATCTTGCTCCAGGTTCACTTGCTGTGCTCTTTTAATTGATTATTTTCTAAATTATTTTGTCAACAGACGTGTGAGCAGCACTGTGAAATTATCACAGAGACAGAGGACCAAGAGAACAGCGAGGAAGGTTCTCAGCATGCTGGTGGAGACATTGTGGAAAACAATGTTTGGAAAGACCTTGCAGTTGCTGAGAGCATCACACCTGAGGTGGTGGAGGTAGCAGAGGCCACACTGATGTTATCAGATGTTCTGCTGTCAACACCAACCACACAGGTAAGAGGGACATTTCTTATGGAGAGCACTTCACAGGAGCACTTTCAATATTATTCTTACTTAAAAGTGTTGACAAAGGCGTCTGTTTGCAGAAGTAATATTAGTAGATTGTGTTGTTGCATAGGTGGTTGTGCATGTTGGAAATTGTATTATTTAGAAAACAAAGCCTTTTTGTAAACCTCTTTAATGTGAGATGTATGAGTGATAGGAATTGTTTTTGCAGCCACACACAGATCTGATTGGGACCCAGGCTGACGTGCTGGATGGTGCTGATGATGGCCTTGAGCTGCTAAAGTCTGCAGCAGTTCATGAGAACATGGGAGACGGCACTTCAGAAGCTCTACAGCAACTGCAGCCTGTTGATGAGAACATGGGAGACGGCACTTCAGAAGCTCTACAGCTTTTGCCTGATCCTGAGGACCTTTGTTCTATTAACCTTAGCATCCAGCTAGTCTGTATCCAGTATATTAGGATTGCTTGCCCATTACTTTGTGTACTATGATATTTATGCAGAGAGACTGATGACATAATTTACATAATAGAATGACAGAACCTGATGGCTTGATACAGATTTCTGTACACACCAAAAGAAATGTTATTGCATGCACCAATGATTGTTTTAATTCTCTTTTCAGCAGGCCACTGCTACACCTGACAGCGGTTGTGAGTTAATGGAGGTTCTGGTGTTGCCTGATTCTGAACTGGGCCCTTCAGATGTACCAGTAAGAATGTGTTTTGGTTTTAGAGAAGTTTAAATTAGCTGTTGAATCTACATTCCCATGCAAATTATAGAATGCCATGAACCACCAATTTGTTTCAATGTTAGAAGAAGTGGTGTATTTTGTTATTTATGTGTCTGTTTCTTAATGAAAGTCCTCAACAAAGAGTGAAATTGACTTACTCCACCAATTTCCCTAAAACAAGACAGCCAGCTTCACTTTTTTTGTAAACCCCTCTAATGTGAGATGTATGAGTGATAGGAATTGTTTTTGCAGCCACACACAGATCTGATTGGGACCCAGGCTGATGTGGTGGATGGTGCTGATGATGTCCTTGAGCTGCTAAAGTCTCCAGCAGTTCATGAGAACATGGGAGAAGAGGCATCATTAGCCCCACAGCAACAACAGCCTATTGGAACTGTATGTTCCTTATGTTAATTTTATCCAGCTAGGCTACTTTGTGTATTTCACTTGTTATGACAAGTTGCACATGAGTTGTTTTCCTGCTGTGTTATTAATGCTGAGAGACTGCTGTCATATATTAGGTATAGTATAGCAGAAACTGAGTTGTATACACACCAAAGGAAATACTGGTTATTTTATTCAGATCAATGTTTCTTTCTCTCTCTGTCTTATATTGTTTTTGCAGCCACACACAGATCTGATTGGGACCCAGGCGGATGTGGTGGATGGTGCTGATGATGTCCTTGAGCTGCTAAAGTCTCCAGCAGTTCATGAGAACATGGGAGAAGAGGCATCATTAGCCCCACAGCAGCTGCAGCCCACTGGAACTGTAAGATGCTCACCTACATTATGTTCCTTATGTTAACTTTATCCAGCTAGTTTGTGTATTTCACTTGTCATGACGACTTGCACATTACTGTTTTTCCTGCTGTATTATCAGTGTCGAGAGACTGCTGTCATATATTAAGTATAGTATAGCAGAAACTGTATACACACCAAAGGAAATACTGGTTATATCAGATCAATGTTTCTTTCTCTCTCTGTCTGATATTGTTTTTGCAGCCAAACACAGATCTGATTGGGACCCAGGCGGATGTGGTGGATGGTGCTGATGATGTCCTTGAGCTGCTAAAGTCTCCAGCAGTTCATGAGAACATGGGAGAAGAGGCATCATTAGCCCCACAGCAGCTGCAGCCCACTGGAACTGTAAGATGCTCACCTACGTTATGTTCCTTATGTTAACTTTATCCAGCTAGTTTGTGTATTTCACTTGTCATGACAACTTGCACATTAATTGTTTTCCTGCTGTATTATTAATGCCCAGAGACTGCTGTCATATATTAAGTATAGTATAGGATAAACTGAGTTCTCTCTCTGTTTCTTAATCATAGTCCTCAACAAAGAGTGAAATTGACTTCCTACACCAATTTTCCTAAAAAAGAAAAGCAGCCAGCTTAACTTTTTTTGTAAACCCCTCTAATGTGAGATGTATTAGTGATGGGAATTGTTTTTGCAGCCACACACAGATCTGATTGGGACCCAGGCTGATGTGGAAGCTGATGATGTTCTTGAACTGCCTCCAGCAGTTCATGACAACATGGGAGAAGAGGCATCAAAGACCCCACAGCAGCCGCAGCCCACTGGAACTGTAAGATGCTCACCTACAGTATGCTGTGTTCCTTATGCTAACTTTATCCAGCTAGTTTGTGTATTTCACTTGTCATGACAACTTACACATGAGTTGTTTTCCTACTGTATTATTAATGCCGAGAGACTGCTGTCATACATTAGTATAGTATAGCAGAAACTGATTTGTATACACATCAAAGGAAATACTGGTTATTTCAGATCAATGTTTCTCTCTCTCTCTCTCTCTCTCTCTCTCTTTCTTTTCAACCGGCCGCTGACCAGAGCAATAAAATGAGTGTGAAGACAAAAGCTCATGAGCTGAAAGTGGATTCCAGGCAGACCTCACAGCCATCTCCTAACCATCAGCAAGTTGAGGTGCAAAACCTGGTGCACTCTGTGGTCAAGGAATTGTGGGAGATGCACGACCTTGGAGGAGAAGGTCCAAGGGTTCTATCTGGAAAGCACAAGCCAGTTCCATCTGAACTTTTTATACAAAGTTTAACCTGCGCACAACATCTCACGATGACCACCAGGCGCAATTACTGCAAGGTGAGATCTGAATGAACTAATTTAAATCCATCAGTTGCATTACTATGATTCATTATTAACACCTTTACATGAGACTAGTCCTGTGTGAGGTTATGATTTCAACATGATGTCTCTTTGTGAAGCATATCTATGAACTGTGCTGGGAGATGCTTTTGGATATCTTTCCCGACGATTCAAAACCCGCTTGGTGCAGGCCACAACCTAAGTTTGATATGAGCAAGATAAAATCCTTGCGTGATGTTCAGGTAAGTGTCACAAAGCACAGAATCACTGATCTGTTACAGTACATGTTCTTAGATGATGCCATGGTGCAATTTACACCAATTCCATCAAAATAAATAATAATGAACAATGTTACATTACATTACATTTGGCTTACGCTTTTTAACCAAAGCCACTTAAAACATGGTAAAACATTTTAAGCTTTTTAAGAGCAATTCTAACAACAATAAAATAATAATTTAAAAGGGTAGAGTATACAGTAAAAGCTTATGTGTTACTGAAGTTTTATAATTCTTTTTAACCTTACGGTTTGTCACATTGTCATCGTATAGGACTACGTAACCAGAAAGGTCTTCAGACTGTGTGGAATGCCAACTCCAAAACACATGGAAAAGACACAGTTTCATATTGAGAACGAAATTACTAAGTCTATAACCTTATATTGGTACGTTTTTCACAGTTCTACAATACTAATTTCAGTGGTTAATGAAGTTAGAAGAAGTTAATGAAGTTAATGAAGAATCCAGATTTCGACAAAAATGTTTTGTAAGCAATTCATTCTCCTCATTCATCTTCCAGTTCCAGTATTTAGTCAACAGTAAACTAATCTTTTTTTTTTGTTCAAAGTTGTTCAGACAAGACATCCACACCATATAAACTCCAGTATTTTATTCCTCCAGATCAATTAAATGAAAATAATGAAAAAGAAGATATCAACATGAAGATCTGGTTTGATAATCCACATGTAGCCCATACTTTTTCACCTGAAATAAATATTTGCACCAGTTGACTGCTCTTTTTATGTTTAAGTGATTATACAAATCATGTATTATTTGTTTGTCTTTGTATACATTAGTATGCAAGTATACATTATAGAACATGTATATGTATTGAGGTATTCAATGTGCAAGGCCAGTCTACAGTATGTTAACAGTACAGTTAGATATAGCCTAGACTGGCTAGGGCACCTGCACCGCACGCAGGCAATCCAGGTTCGATTCCCGCCCCGTGGTCCTTTCCGGATCCCACCCCAACTCTCTCTCCCACTCACTTCATGTCTCACTCTACTATCCTATCTGATTAAAGGCATAAAATATCAGTCAGAGTGAACATTGGTCGCAGTTATCCAATTGCGTGCAGTGAGATTTTCAAATGCATGCTTGTTGCCGCCATTTTCATTATTCGTGGCCCCTTAATCTGATTCCAAGGTCTGGTTTACTACCAGGCTACATAAATGGAACCACATACAGTACTTACGCATAACATTAGGACAGACAAACACACCAGTACCCTTTATGGGTTAGAGGGTTTTGAATTTATTTTTTATAAAAGAGCATTCTAACAGCAAACAGCTCACATAATGGCACCACACTCTCTGCACTGCTACACTCGTACTTGTACTCGTACGTACACACACACACACACACACACACACACACACACACACACATAGATACACACACACTCACACACACATAGATACACATGTACACATAAACACACCGCTGTTACCTATGGAATGAAATTACTGAAAAAACGTTTGTATACCTGTAGATTATAGTTTGTACTCGTAGAAATGTTTTGTACTCGTAAAAAAAAAATGTGTACATGAAAAATAATTTTGTATGCCTGTAGATTATAGTTTGTACTCGTAGAAATGTTTTGTACTCGTAAAAAAAAAATTCGTACATGAAAAATAATTTTGTCCTTGTAAAAAAATGTTTTTTGTGTCTGTAACAAAGTTTTGAGCTTGTAATAAAAACCTGTCCTTGTAATAATTTTTTTTTTTTCTACCAATACAAAATCCTGGTACGAACACAAAACTCTTTTCTACAAGCACAGAATCCTGGTACGAACACAAAACTTTTTTCTACAAGCACGGAATCCTGGTACGAACACAAAACTTTTTTTGGAACTTTTTTGGAATTAGCCAATCACCATGCTATCTCAAAGTAGCCAGCCAATCACAACACTGCTATCTCAAAGTAGCCAATCACCACAAATCCACCGGCCAATTACTTTGCCTCCTTGATTTTTCTACAAGCACAGAATCCTGGTACGAACACAAAACTTTTTTCTACAAGCAAAATTATTTTTCATGTACAAATCTTTTTTTTACGAGTACAAACCATTTCTACGAGTACAAACTATAATCTACAGGCATACAAAATTATTTTTCATGTACACATTTTTTTTGTACGAGTACAAAACATTTCTACGAGTACAAACTATAATCTACAGGCATACAAACGTTTTTTCAGTAATTTCATTCCATAGTTACCTCTTACATCCTGACATTCAACCACAGACATCTGTTCATAAACCCCCTGAAATCACTGGACCCTCCTGAGACCCCTCTCAAAGTTCATCATGAGTGCTTTCATCTGCCTTCAGTTTGAACTCTGCCTCGGTGATGTGTCCATCTTTGTTGCGGTCCTGATTATTGAACATGTTCTCGATGAGGCGGTTAGGGTCAAAGCCAGGAGCCAGGCGACCACGACCTTCATTCACTTGTCTAATAATGTAGTCTGAGAACTACACACACACACACACACACACACACACACACACACACACAGGTAAATGAGTTAGAAATGTAGAAACAAGTAAGCACTCTTAATTACAGGTACAATCCAAACATCAGATGGGTTTAGGACAGATGATGTATGTACCTCGCTTGCTTCGACTTTGCCGTCCTTGTCCCTGTCCATCTCCACAAAGAGGTCTGGAGAGACATCGTTGTTCCATATGTACATGTAGCCTTCGGGGAGGCCCTCCTCCATGTCAATCATCTCCACATCAAACACAAGCACAGCACTGCCTGGAACCTCTCCTTCTACACACACACACACACACACACATACACACACACGTTAGAAGGATATCATGATGTTTTCCATCACTGTATGGGTGAAATGATTGGAAATGTGATTGATATTAAAGGGAGGGAAATAGGAAACATCAGCTAACTACTGTTGATAAACACTGATCAAAGTCCTGATGCGAAGCTTCGACTATCTATCTATTGTTCCTTGGTCACGTACCAGTCATCCATTATAGTGTAATGAGATGTAACAATTTTTGTTTTAAGTTCTTGGCATTTGAACAGGGTCAAGGTTGTTTAGCCACCATCTATGATAGAAAGTAGCATTTCTCATTTCTACAAAGAATGCCTCAGTAGTTGATGCATGTGTCAGAGACATATAATGTGGAACTACACATTTACCATGGCCCACTCTAGTCAAAGAGTTAGTCTAGTTGATTTCTATAGCACGTTTACAGACAGCTGAGCCGCACCACAAGTGCTTCACAGTGAAGTGCAAAGACACAGAACAAGAAAACGAGCCACTCTGTTTCTTGGTCTTTTGAGGCCCCAACGTTGTCTTCAAGGCAGCGCTGCCTAGAAGGCACTAGGGTTAGGCATGGGTTTAAGGTTAGGGTTAGGGGTAGGATTAAGTGCCTTTAAGTCAACAGAGGCAGCGCTGCCTGGAAGACGACGTTGGGGGCTCAAAACACCATCGAGGAAAAACCCTAGATCTACAGTATGCAGTAAGCTCTGGGGTGGACGAGTTCTGATGACCGAGCGGTCTGGGTCTACCCACTCCTTCCTCTCTGTAGGTCACTGTGTGTGTTTACGTGTGTGTACGTGTGAGTCTTACCCACTCCCCTCTCCCCATAGCCCAGATGAGGAGGGATGACGAGGCGGCGCTTCTCTCCCACGCACATTCCCATCAGGCCTTGCTCCATGCCGATGACCACCTGGCCGGCTCCCAGAACCACATTATATGTCTTCCCATAGTTGTGACTGCACAAGAAGACAACATCACATATCAGTAGGGGGCGCTGTGGCGCAACGGGCTAACAGCGCTCATGCCATAAATGGAACCGAGTGGGACGGGGACCCAGGTTTAAATCCGACCTCTGGTCATTTCCCAATCCCACCCCATCTCTCTCTCTCTCCCGCTTGCCTCCTGTCACTAGGCAAAAAAGCCTAGAAAATATACTTTAAAAATAATAACATCACATATAAGTCAATGGTACAGATAGAAGACTAGTTATTGTTAAATGTGACAAGACAATGCTGAAGCTACAGACAAGCACCATAGACACAAAGACCTACATGGACACATTCGGCTTTGCTGTGTGTGTTTCGGTGCAACTTTATGTGTGTGCTGTCTAGTAAAACGGCAATGTGGTGGCATTTGACATAACATCCATTTTTAGCGGCGTGTGTGTTTCTTTGTAACTTACGTAGAGTCTATGTCTGTGCCGTCCAGTAAAGTAGCGTTGTAGTGGTATTTGACATAGTCTCCATTTTTGGATACAGGCGAGCAGGATTCAGGCTTGGTGCTGGTTATCTCTACTGAGTCAGATGGGTTGTGGAAGTCTATCACATGCACATCAAACACCAGCACTGCGGAGCCAGGGATCTTGGTGCCTGAGGAGGAAGAGTTTCAGAATAGGAACAGAGTAGAATATAGGTTGGACAAGGTAACCACACCAGCAACCAGATATTCTGTTACACACGTAGCTGCATAGACACACACACACACACACACACACACACACACACAAAGACACACAAACACACACACACACACACACACACACACACACAGATAACACACACACACACACACACACACACACACACACACACACACACACACACACACACACGCTCTCTCTCTCTCTTTCTGTCTCTTTCTGTGGCTAATGCATACCTGTCCCTTCCTCTCCATAAGCAAGATGAGGTGGGATGGTGACTCTTCTCCTCTCTCCAATGCAAACACCAAGCAGTCCTTGGTCCATTCCAACGATCACATAGCCCTTCCCAATATATGTGTCATAAGTGTGATTCCTTGAATAACTACAACACAAAAACAAATGTGATGCATGGATAGCTGAGATGCAGTATCTAATATAAGAACACTTGGAAACGTTCTAAAAATCCTGAACCATAATTCTGTGCCAACAAAGTTGAACAAATTACCTTGAGTCAAAAAAGGTACCATCCAGCAGGGATCCATTGTAATGGTACCTCATGAAGTCACCAACAGCACTCTTTCGTGGACAAGGGTCTGGGAGATGCTGAACCTCCACTGCGATATCATCCTTTGGGTTGTGCAGATCCAACAGCACCACATCAAACACAAGTGACGCCTGAGGAGGAATGTCACTTCCTACAGAGGTATAAAGACACAGAGGCAGCGTTAGCAACATTCTTGTTTATCGTGTCTCAAAGTTAGCAAACTTCTTGTTTATCGTGTCTCAAAGTTAGCGAACCTCTTGTTTATCGTGTCTCAAAGTTAGTAAACTTCTTGTTTATCGTGTCTCAAAGTTAGCAACCTTCTTGTTTATCATGTCTCAAAGTTAGCAACCTTCTTGTTTATCGTGTCTCAACTTCTGCATTTCTGTATAGCACTGCTTCACAATGTAGTAAAACCAATAATAGCTCTCTGCAGAAAACCTTAACAAACTCTCCAAAATGAACAGAAAGATGTTAATATGAAAGATGCAAATAATATAATAATATGTATAAAATGAACACAAAAGCCATCACACCAGTATAGTACTGACAAACTGAGGGAATAGAAGGGCATAACTGTAATAATAAATCTAAATATTTCTAAATGCTAGTGCTTACCATCTCCATTCTCCCCATAGCCAAGTGATGGAGGCATGGTGATGATGCGCCTCTCGCCCACACACATTCCCAGAAGGCCCTGGTCCATCCCAGCGATCAGCCAGCCGATGCCAACGTAGGTGTCATACGTACGCATGCGCGTGTGACTGTAAAGACGAAACACAAGGGGGAGGTGTCAAAAATCAAGCTGGAAAGATCAACAAAAACATCCCATTAATACGTTTTTAATCCCACGTGGCGATTCCATGTCGTCACCTTGAGTCAAACAGAGTTCCATCCAGAAGGGTTCCGTTGTAGTGATAGCGGACGTAATCGGACACCTGCACCTTGCGGCCGCAGTGCTCGGGCGTGTGGTAGGTGTTGCTCTGCACCTGATCGTCAGAGTTCCAGATATCCAGCAGCAGCACGTCAAAGTGCAGCACGGAATTTGGGGGGATGACATCACCTGTACCAGAACACATTTATTTCACATTTACTACACATTTATGAAGGTGCTTTGAGTCGTATTTAGCCTAAGGAGTAAGGATTTTCCCAAGTAGGTCAACATGTTCCAAAACACTCTGGCTGCAACATCTTCAGACTGATTTTGAGTTTCACTTTTAAAAAGGCATTAGAAACTATTGCCTAAGAACAATAATAAGGCAATAAGCCAACAGACTTGGCTAGCACTATACGACTTCAAGACACCCTAAAAACCTGTTCTTAATTTTGTAAGCACTCACTAAAGAAGCCTATTTATTGCACATGTAAGATGCTTTGTTGGCTATATTGTTTTTGCTGATATGATTCTTTGGGCATTCAGGTTACTGGTAACGCATATTGTACCATGAGGGAGGGCCTTTACGGATCAACATGTACAACATTGTGGCATATTTGTGATTTTACACTGTCTAATTGTGCATTGTTGTTGTGTCCCACATCATGTCTTGAACAGGCTTGGTTGTTGATAGGCCGGTGTGGGAAATCCTCTACCAATTACAGCACAGGGATTTCAACCTCTCCAGTATATAATAGGTCTACATCTGAAATTGTACATTTTCACTTCTGGACCACAAAACTACACAGCGAATAACCAGAGCTACAACAGTTGAATTGATCACTGCCACAATGAGTTTTGGAAACTTATGAAAACTAATCAACTGTTTTAACATACCATTAAACCGCAAAAACCTGAATTTTGTCAACTAAACTAAGAAAATAACTTCTTAGAGCAGAGCCACTTGGCAGCTATGACTAGCCTGCATCAATTAAAAGTACTTCTCTGTGAGTGTGTTCGCTTTTTTTCCAATTCAGAAATGAAATGTTTTAATTCTATTGCATGAGCAGCTCCTCGTCAGGAGCTTCGTCGAAGCTAGTCGGACATCAGAAGTCCCACCCACAAAGTGCCACGGGTCCTCTGAGGCCTAGGGAACGCGCAACTTCGTTCTGTTGCTTCTGCCTGTCCCATTGTTCACATTCAGTGGTTGGATGTTCAGTGTGTCAGTCATATGTCTTTTTCCTATCCATGGGCTGCTCTCTTGGCCATCTTTGGTTACAGTATGCAAGTCTACACACGCACTGAAAGCTGATGGAGTCCCGTTTGTGTGCAACTCCTCAGCTGCCAGGTACATCATGCATGAATGAGTTGAAAGAGAAACAGTCACAAACAAAACATGCTCGTGATAGGCTGCACTGAGACACACAAACACCACTTACCGTAACCATTTTTGCCGTAGGCCAAATGTGGAGGTATTTTCACAAGTCGTCGTTCATTCACACACATTCCCAGCAGAGCCTTATCCATCCCTGCGATAAGTTGCTTCCGACCCACAAAAACATTATAGGTGGAGCCACGATCATAACTGCCACATACACATAAGAGACACAGAAATAACAGTCAACATTTTAAATCAGACCAAACATTCCACTAATGCTACATGAACCACTGCTCAACCATGATTTGCAATAGGCCTGTAGACTGAAAAACGGAGCAATCTCAGATGCACCGAATGGTTCAACTGATTGAAGGTAAAAGTCATAGATGCAGTAGGCCTATTAAAGCAAAGATTGACTAAATTAACTCCACATTGTGCTTGCGTGGCCACTCAATGAATGGGGCAGACGTGTTGGGCAAATGGGAGAGTTTACGACAGTGACTGAGAGACATTTTCTCACCTGGAGTCGAACTTCTTCCCGTCTGGGAACACGCCGTTATAATGGTATCTAACATAATCTCCATCCTTAACTGCGCGCAGACATTGCTCCGGACTAAAAGTTTTTTCAATTATTATGTCATCGGTTGGTACCGGCGGGGCATTACACGAAACAAAAGCTACGAAAAACGGTAATAAAATCATCTTGTGCGTAAGCGTTATCATCTTCCAGATGCAAGTGAGGTGGGATGGATCGCCGGTGCCGCCTGATCTCCTCCTTCTTGCAGTGATTTCCTGCAGTGTGGCCTACCTACACAACTTTCCTCTACTTCGGTCTCTCCCGTTTTCGTAGTAACCACGTCGTAAGCTATGCCCAGAGGCGCAAATCAAACCTGTAGACGTGGAACTTCGCCTGCAAAACTGCGCAGACCACCCTTCGTGGCTTCTTCTTAGATTGACCCCAAAAGTTAACTTCTCGCTATAGGCTGCGCAGAAATGTATTTGGAAAGGCGGGGCGTTATTGGTTTTTTTTTCCGCTATCCGGAAAAGGGTAGCCAAATGAAAGGCGTTCCACGTGGCGTAGGAGGAGGGTAAGCCTACTGATGCGACGTCCCCCAGTCGTACAGTTATAATGGGCATGTGAGGGAAAAAATAAAAACAAAAAAACAGGAAGTAATCATTGGACAGATGACAACATCAACACGAATAATAGCAGCAGCTGAAATAAGCATTTGTCTTTAGAGAAAAAACAAATACATATTTGGCTTTCACCGGTATTCCCACGCCAAATAATTTGCGTCGCTCCGGACATCCAGTTGGGCCGCGCCCCTGGAGACGTGGAAAGTTTGCAGGCGGGACTAAACTCACACACAATCGCAGAAAGATCTGGAGCGCTCTGTGGAGATTATCATGGTGTCACGTCTGTCGAGGATGCATATTTCTTTGTTCGGTCTTGTGCTATTCTCACTTGGCCTGCTCGTCAGTGCGCAGTATGAAAAATATAGCTTCCGAAGTTTTCCTCGACACGAGTTAATGCCACTGGACTCCGCGTATCGGCATGCGCTAGACCAATACAGTGGAGAAAAATGGAAGGAGACCGTAGAGTTCTTGGAGGTGAGTCTGCGCCTCTACCGGCTGTTGCGGGACAGCGAGGCCTTCTGCAATCTAAATTGCAGCTCTGTGCGCATCGATCAGGAGGAGCGCTTCGCTGACTTCCCGGAGCTTCACGCGTTTGGTAACGTTATGAAGCGCGCGCAGTGCTTGAAGCGGTGCAAGCAGGGTCTACCCGCATTCCGACAGACCCTCCCCAGCCGTGAAACTGTGGAGGACTTCGAGAAACGTGAACCATACAAATACCTCCAGTTCGCCTACTTCAAAGTAAGTAGATGAAGATAGCCTAGCTTGTAGTTTTTCCCCCCTAGACCAGTTGTTACGCACCATGCTCCGAAGAAGAAGTGTTTCCAATATTGACAAGTGTCTCTGTGTGTTGCTTAATTGCTTGTGTAGAGTGATAACGTTGCCAAGGCCGTGTCTGCGGCTCACACATTCCTACTGAAACATCCCGAGGACGAGATGATGAAGAGGAATATGGCCTACTACAAGAGCTTGCCTGGTTCTGATGATCATCTGAAAGACCTGGAGAGCAAGTCTTACGAGGTGGATATACTTATCACGTTTTTTGTGACTCATTTACGAATTTCAGACGTCTAGACAAACATGCACATACAAGATGCGTGCCTGTTTGAACATACATAGTGCCCATGTGTTCAGATGTGGATATGGACGGATTTTTAGTTCTATTCAATAGAAATGCCACAATTCTCTCCACACCTTATCCTTAAGTCTTCGCATGTATCTATCTTTACCACATCTTTTTGCGAATTTGGAAGATAAACAGAGTGATCCCCAGTGACATAATATTTGTCTACAGTAGACATCATGATCATCATAATTGTAAATCAGAGCAGCATGCTATGGGCTACATGATACAGTTTTGTCATTTGTCATTGCATATGTAATATTCTGATTTACTGAGTATTACTGGCTAAGTGTGTGTGTGCAGTTGTCTGCCACTTTAAAGTGCAGCGTTATGCAGCAGTTGCTTATTGTCTCCTTTTGGGTGAGGGGATTGTTTTTGCATTGGGCTAATTCATTCATTCATTCATTCATTCATTCATTCATTCATTCATTCATTCATTCATTCATTCATTCATTCAATGCATTCACTCAATGTGTTGTGTTTTATTGTGCCTTATGTTTGTGTGTGTTGCTTGACATCTTTTGCAGACCTTATTTGTGCGTGCAGTGCGGGCATTCAACGGGGATAACTTCCGCACGTCCATATCGGACATGGAACTGGCCCTTAGGGACTACATCAAGGTGTATGATGAGTGCCTGGCAGCCTCGGAAGGTCCCAGAGAAATTAAAGACTTCAAGGACTTCTTCCCCTCCATTGCAGGTGAATGTCCTCAGTGTTGCTTTCTACTGTAGGCTACTCGTGCCTGATGCCAAAGTTAATCACAGACTATACAGACAGCCAGTGTAGTCAGAATAGTCTTTTGGATGCAGTACTGTCCAAAGGTTCATTGTCACAGAGACTTTTCTTGCTTCAGAATACAAGGAACGAAAGTGAGAAGAAGTTCTCAAGTATTTTTGAACCATATTCATCCATTTGCAGGTAGCCTTCTCTTGTAATAAAGATGCTAATGAGCAATTGGATCAATCAGCTTCAACTCAGTCTTACTCACTCACTCATTCAATGAGCATGGGCCACAACTTTAGATAGGATATTCTTTTTTAGATACGGAATGTCATTCTAGACAATGATGTTAATTGGGGGGAATGAGCTGTACAGTAATTTCCCGCATATAAGCCGCAGTATGTATAAGCCGCGGAAGAAATTTTGCAAAATCAATGTATAAACCGTGGCTAATAGTCGGGAAATTACGGTAATGTTGAACATCTGTTCTCTAACTGTTCTCTTGATCTGCCCCCGTGCCCCAGCTCATTATTCGGAGGTCCTGGAGAGGAAGGTGCGCTGTGAGGCTGAACTGAACCCAGTGGTTGGAGGCTTTGTTGTTGACAAATATGTGGCGACAATGTACCATTACCTGCAGTTTGCATACTATAAGTGTAAGTCAAACGAAGGCTGTTATTTATGCATTTATGGTGTGATGTGAGTTCAGTTTACAGTATGGTTATGTGGACGATTGTTGTCTTGGTGTGTTATAGTGAACAATTTATTATCAAGCTATCCTGTAAAAATGACCAGCACGGTCATACAAAATATCAAGATCCAATATGAGCAAGATGTTTTCTAGGTAGATAGGTAAAATCAATCAATCTATCAATCAATCAGTTTGTCGACTGGCGGAACCATTGAGTGACATTTGATTACTGTAAAGACATCTCAAACATATGCTAAACAAAATGATTTCCTTTTAGTTTTAGTAGTCGAGGATAAATGCCACTGTTGAATTGATTGTGCGTGTATGTTTGCAATCTCTGCCATGTTTGCTTATCCTGATGTTTGTGTGCTGCTGTGGTCAGTGGATGATCTAAAAAACGCAGTGCCGTGTGCCGTGAGCTATCTGCTGTTTGACCCTGAGGATGAGGTGATGAAGAATAACGTGGTCTACTACCGATACCATCGGGACAAATGGGGGCTCGGCGACGACGACTTCCAACCAAGAGCGGTGAGATGCTGTTTTCTAAATCCACGCCACGGTCTCACTCCAGGGGGTTATTCCAAGTAGGTGGTTTAGAAACAAACCTGGGTAAGTTAACTCAGAGTATTAAGTGGTAAACCTGCTAAAAGAAGAGCTGTATGGCTTCATTTGCCTAACAAAACAATCCCACAGGACTCTTGTTGTAGGAGGTTTACCTTACTCTGAGTTGACTTACCCAGGTTACCCATTAAACCACATACTTGGAATACCCCCCTGGGTAAATAATCCTACTGGGATACATTCTTCACGAGGGCAACATGTGCATGTTGTATGCATTTCATGTAGTGCCCATTGTAAGTTTTTGCATGAAAGTCTAATGAATGTAAACTAACACAAATATGTGTTTTATGTGTTCTATACAGGAGGCCATTCGAATACATAATCAGACCACCATGCAAGCACAGATGTTAGAGTTCTCTCGTCAAAAACTACTGGATGATGATGAGGTCAGTGATGTCTCTACCTCCACTACGGGCAATGCTCACAGGGGGCAAAAGAGTACCGGTATACTGCATCGATCTCATAATAGTTGAATAGTAGTGAAAATAGCTGAATGTTTTGGTCGCATTTCTTCAAATGACCATATTCTGATGAGAGCAAATGAATACACAAATGATCAAAGTAACTGCTCACAGAATCCATTGGTGGCAGATATACTGTGATCTAGATATAGAAAATATTTTAGAGATCACAAAGGCATTTGTATAATTTCCTGTTTCTGAGAATGGGAATGATAACGCTCTGGAGAAATTGTTTTTTTGCCTGCATTTCTAGTACTTGGCCAGTAGAGGGAGGTTGGCTTAAGCTCTGGCTGTAGCTTAGGGCAATTTCACAAACACTCTCTCTGCACACTACAGTACACGCCTATAAGAGTGGTAGTTTTCGAGTTCATGGCTTGAGAATATGTCTTGTTCCAGTATGTGTTTATTTCTAGCTGTCTACCTAGCAATAGTTCATTGTAAAACCATACCATTAATGCTAAGCATGAAAATCAATCAGGTATGTTCAATATGTATATTTTCTGTCACAGGGTGAAGTGTTGGAGTTCCTAGATGAGTTCCTGGATTCTGAGGATAAATAATATTTATTTAGAGAAACTGAAAATCACACTGTCTACCAGCACACTCTTATACGGAATCCCATTGGCACACACACAGCCATGCACACACGACCACACACAGCCATGCACACACTCCCACACACAGTCATACACACAGACCCACACGCCACAGATTTAGCGTTGCAGGATCAGCCACACGCTCCTTGCCTTACCGACAGTGTCCAAAAAAAGCCTGAGAGACCCTCCTCATTGTGAACCTAGTTCTGATAGAGACTAAATGTAGGCACACACATACAAGTTATTCTCATGCACTGCTGATCTAAAACCGGGTGCCTTTAACAGCTCCAAAGGAACAAGCACGTTCTCAGTGGTCTGTCTTGGAGCCTCATTTCTGATAGGGGGGGGGGGGGGGGCGATAGCAGAGATGTTTATGAGTTGCTGAAGAGAGCCGAAGTTCCTTTTTATCATTTCATCTTTTGGTGCACCTCTTTCAGGGACACTTGCTGAATACAATGGAATGATTAGGTGTTTCTGATTCTGTGCAATTTCAAGTGAAAGTCCTTTCTGTGATGTACAGTGTTAAAATAAAAGGCGTTTGTTAAAGTGTTCTTGTAACGTTATTGTGGACTAGTGGCACAAGAGGTTAGCCTCATTTTGGAATGACATATGGAGTAGCTTAAAGGTGACATAGAATGGAAACCATTTTTGTCTGGGTTTTGATGAATAACCAAAGAGCTATCATGAACATGAGGCATGGTTGTGCCATCCCTCCGACGAATATCTTGAACTTAGATATAGCCACTAAAAAATGGCGAATTAGAACAAAAACTACTTATGATGTAAAATATCGCAAAGCCATTAAAGTTCAATCTAGTTGCCAAAGAGGGCACGATTTAGTCTAACGAACCGTTATAATACCAGCCTAAATACAAGGTTTTAATTGGGCTTGTAAAATTGCAATTGAGTTTATTTTTTTACGAACCAAAGTTGAATATATGCCATTTTTACATTAGAGAACACAGTGCAATACTCAATTCATCCATTCTACTCAGCGGTGGTACTTTCCAGTGGAATATCTTGTATTTGCGAATGGTCAAGGTAGCATGATCAAACTCTGGACATTATAATAATGTTCCATTTCCAAATGTTTAAACTGCTGAAATTACTGCAACTGACAACCACTTGACCTACTAACTGTGACAGATTATATTAAATCAACACAATGCAGTTATTTCACCTTAAAAATAATGCTACACCAACTTTATAATACGGAAAATGAAGTCTCTGACATTGCCAAAACATGTTAGGAACACTTTATATAGCCTAGTAGTATGTATTGTAATGATAGGATCATGACCCTTTCCCAAAGTATTCCAAAGGCCATTATTCCAAAAGGTCTTGAATTCCAGAAAAGCTGTTTTATATTTCACTTAAGTATTATCATTTCCCTTTTTATTATAAATTATAATTAACTTTTTTATGCTGCACTGACATTTGCCGCATGAATTTCCTATTACACAGGCTTTGTAAATATTGGTGTGTGGGAGGGGTACAACACAAGCTCTACATCTGCTTCAGGCAACAAGTTATGATCTTTGAATAAAACAAAACGACTACAATTTTAATTGAATTGCATCAGAATCGTCATAAGCTTTGAGTTCAGAATGATGTCATACAGTAGAAGTCAAGGCAAGTTTATTTGTATAGTGCCTTTCACTACTGAAATATTCTCAAAGCAGCTTCTCAAGCAGCACAAGCAGGTATAAACAACATAAGGTGACATCATAAAAGCAGTAACATAAAATGTTATGACATTGAAATAACAAATAAAAGAAATACAGTAGGAAGAAATGGATAAATGAATCAAAGTGTACCATATTTAAAAGGGAGATTCTGTGTCAAAATCACAGTACGTTCCATGAACACTATTCTAATAGCAATTTCTGTCTATATGATATTTTTGTATCTTTATCTGAACACCTTGTTTAAGTTTGTTGCCAAGTATCAGTACACTGAGTATACTAGGTTCAGCCGACCAACTATAAGAATGATAACAGTTCATTGCGCTTCTGAAAAAGTGTTTTGGGTGATAGCTAATGAAGGTTGAGGGGTTGGTGGTTAAATCTGCATTACTTTCTCTTGTCAGAAAGGAATCATTCAACCTTAGGCTGACAACTACAGCTAAAGCCTACCTTACACTGACAGACTTTAACAAGATTTGGGACAGATTCTTAAAAGATTGTAGTGTTTTAACTAATTCAAGCTTTACTCAAAAAACTACAATCTTTCAAGAATCTTTCCCAAATCTTGTCAAAGTCTGTCAGTGTAAAGTAGGCTTAAGTTAGTCGAAAACGGTTTGAAGAGAACTGGATTTTCCCCCCAAAGGAAAACAACACTTAGAGGACCTCTGACAGTCCAAAAAAGTGGCAGTTATAACCAACCAGTGAGACCATGGTCTGAAGTAAAAATAGATCAATGGTTGGTTACACCCATAACTTAGTTCTATTTGCATCTGACCCCTGTTGTTTAGTCTGTGCTGGTGTCCTTAGTGGTCACACCAACCTCAGGATGTGTCTGATGGTGTTAACCAATCCTCTGTCCTGTGACAACCTGTCTATTATTGAATTCACAGACTTTAAATGGGCTATTAATATACATCAATTTACAATTTTAATCATAACTACTATTTATTTCTTATTAACATTTACATCATTTAAGATTAGAGTTTACAACATTAGTTTGCACATATTACACCCTAAATTAAATTATGGGAAAATGGCAAAGTCTTAGGTCTGACTAAAGTTCAGTAACCAGAAAAAACTAATTTTGTACCAGGGGTAAGACATCATCGGTGGGTAAGCTCAATCTTTCAACATGCCATGTGACATCAAAGACACTTTCCTATATAGACTTTGCTCTTTGCTCATCATTTAAATTAGGGCCCATACAGTACATCCTGATTGCTGGGATTGCTCCAGCATCTACAACTACTTCTACATCTATCTACAAGGTCTCATCTTCATTAACATGGCCTTTGTAGAGTTCAAATGAAAACAAGCTATACTCATTTCAGTTTTCAAACCTCAGTGTTTTTTCTCCTGGGACATAAGGCTGCAATGTTGTATTTGCTAAAAAGTCATATTTGCTGATCAGTATTCTTCTACATGATAATGCCAACAAATATTACTAGCTATAGTGTAGTCATACATACCATACTGTGATATCGCCTGATGATTACAGTTAATGTATGACTGAATTTAAAACTCTCAGTCTGATATGGTGCATTGGAGTGTGTGTGTGTGTGTGTGTGTGTGTGTGTGTGTGTGTGTGTGTGTGTGTGTGTGTGTGTGTGTGTGTGTGTGTGTGTGTGTGTGTGTGTGTGTGTGTGTGTGTGTGAGAGAGAGAGAGTGTGCGCAACTTTATTTTTGAAAAGAAAAAAAAACTTACCAGGACACACACAAGCACAAGGCCTCTCTCAAATTAATGAAATTAATTACAATCACTGAAGCAAAATCCGGCCAAAAAAACAAACCATCAAAATGTACATCAACACAAAACAAACAGCTGTTTTCTGTGTAGATACGAGTGAGAGAGAGAGAGAGTACATACAATAATGTCAGACAGACTGTGTGGGTATTTTAGGCAGTCTGCTGCATCTCAAAGTTTTGAGTGTGTGAGTTAGTTCCATTGAACTGATAGTGTGAGCTTTTTCGCTGCCTCCTTCGGTAGAGCCACACCCCCAAAGCTAGACCCACCACCGCCACGATCGTGCCCACTGTTACTATGGCGATTAATGAACTGCTTCTGGACGAGGGACAAGTGTCCAGCTCGCAGGGCTCCTCGGTGGGAGCGCTCTGCTTGGTCAGATTGTGGTGGTCAGAGTCGACGCTGCTGATGTCGTGAACCAGGACGGGGACGTCGGTGGACAGAGAGGTGACGAGGTCGTCCGGCAGAACCGTGGCGAGAGCGGGAGGGCTGCCCAGGGCGTCGTCGTCGCCGCCGTCGCCGTCGGCGAGGTCTTCGGGACTCAGCGTGACGTGGAAGGGGACGCTGGTGATGTCCTCCATGAAAGCGGTCGCGTCGTTGCTGTCGGTCGGAAGCGACGCGTGGTGAAATAATTCCGGGACGGTGGTGCCGGTGCTTC